>NW_019214254.1:71439-213230 GCF_002532875.2 Varroa jacobsoni
AGAGAGTATATGATGCGCTTTTTCTGTTTTCGGAGCCGAACCGGCAGTGTTAGTGGCGGTGCTATAGTTGTGTCCCAGTTTCGATCTGTCTCACCGCTGTGTTTATTTTGATTGGGCCGTCTTACTTTGCCTGATGTTCGGCGTAATATTTGAAGCTGTAATATGTTTCCAGTTTACCCTGTTCGGATTTTTTCTCTGACGTCAACAGGCGATGCATGACATAGTCTCACTTCTGATTGGCTAAAGCAGACTAAGATTTAGCTGTTATTGACAAAACAACATTATTATTGACAACACTGGCAGCAACAACAACGATATCTTCTTCGAACGCTTTTTTGTGCTTCACTTAAGCAAGTTGCTCCGATAAGAAGGAGCTTGATCATACGTTTTTCTATCCCGTATATCATACAACTGTATATGATGAGATTTAAATGTATACGTAGTAGTAGTACAATGATACATATTCAGGGTTGCATCTGATATCCGCGCGATAGAGATGGTAAAGAAACTGATTTTTATTAATATGATTAACTTGCGATACCACTGGACAAACGCAGGGAGCGCATGCTCCTCACAAAATGTACTCTCTTTTTGTATTTTATAGATATTGACGGGTAAACCCTATACCTGGTGATACGGACTTCTATCTACGAGAACCCGTAAAAATTACCAGTAGAATATAAATATCATCGAGACGAAAATACCCATTTGTGTCTTGAAATAACTCCTGCCAAATGGTCCAGTCTGGCTTTTGTGTCATCTCTTGTATGTCGACATGCTAGTGGCAAGTAAGGGATTCCGCGTTAACTTGCTAATGTAAAGCTATCTTGTTTTGGAAGGGAACTTGTCAATTAAGCAAAAAAACAGTAGACAGCTATCGTTTTGAACGCAACCAATTCGGTAGTCGAGGTTGGAACGATAATCTTTACTTATGGATGCCCTTAAATTGTGCTCTAGCCTTAAGAAGTTTCCTGACCGCCATCATTGTTACTATGATATAAACGGAATACTAGACTTGAAGGCACAGGAATAGAACCAATATATTCAGGACTTATTTCCGCAGCACCCAAATGACGCGTAAATCAAGGCATAGTATTTACTATACAATAAATTACAATAGATTAAATAGAATTTTGGACGTCGCTGCCTACACATACAACCAAATGCTTATCATCTCTGTCAACAACGCGAAATCACTAAATAGAACAGATGATATTGCTTAAAAACGTGCAAACTATTACGGTAATTGGATAGTCTGCCATTGCAGAACATACTACATCCCCAAAACTCGTACAAAGAACAACTCTGCTTTTCGATTTCTGCCAAAGCTAGCTGAACAGATATGTTGGTTTAGTAATACTATGGATGTATGCCCCCATTCACAAGTTATTATTAAAAATATCAATTAAGGACAAATGCGCAGAAAAGGTGCCGTCCTATTACACCTGTATCCGATTAGCAGAATCAGCAGTGATCATAACTTTGATCACAAAAGCGACTAGGGATGCTCAATACGATTTTACTTCATTTCGGCACCTTCCCAGCGATTTGTAACAGCTAACAGCCATTGAATTTGGGCTTAGCTAATAGGAGGCACGTACAGGAATAAAAAGTAGATTTATCATACAATCTTTTTCGGTTACGATGTGTCCGTATCTATATGCCAGCAATGTCGTTTAAATCCTTCTTTAAATCATGAATGAGTAAAGGATGCGACTTGAGCGGAGCCAGGTTTGGCAAATTAAGGCCAGTCGTTGGTTTACTTCGTCTTCTTTTTTCACTTCTATCGTATGTATGTACACGTGCTGTTATATATTTAAGGGTACAGTTAAAGAAGGACAAAACGTAAAACCCGAAACATTTATCACATAAATATAACTCGTGTCGATTCGTCGAAATCATACCCAAAATCTTTTCCCAAAATACCCAAAATTTATATACATATTTTTTGATGATATGTGCTTGTAGATAAAGGCAAGTAGAGATCATCCACAGAAACTTCATAGCGTTATGCAGTCCGCTTAATCTTGCTATCTGTAGGACTGTGTAACGATATTCATTCACGTATATATATATATATATATATATATATATATATATATATATACATACGAGAGTATATACGTTCGACCTTAGCGTTTAATAATTATTGTAATTATTTGGAATATAAGTTTCACCATATGAAGCATACGGACAAAACGATGATCTTCCCAAAAGTTGCGCTTTATTTCTGTCCTTCGTTGGTAATCGTTTGCCATCGTATTAGTAGTAAAATTGGTGCGCAGCTTTTTCCAAAAATATTTATATTTTCGAAAATATGTTCAAACGACGACCGTAGCTGATGTTTTTTATGACACCGCCCCACCCGACATTAGTGCTGTAAATCAGAGTTATCAAATGTGTACTCATCTGTCTATGGCCGATGCTTACAGACTGCTATATATCCACCCGCACTACGCAGGCTATTCAGCGAGAGGTAACAAAAAAAAAGCTCCCTCTAACGACAGCTTCGATTTTTTTGGCGTGAGCAGTCTGCCTGGCCTGAGCATTTCGATGACGATCCAGTCTGTCCATAGGGAAACGTTCCTGTTATAAACGCGTTTATTATACGCACTGCACCGAGGCCGAGATAATCCGCAGAAATAGCTATTGTCAAGTGCAATCCAGGGCTTAATTTCACGAAAAGACTATGCGAATTGTGTAATACGATGTCAACAACAAGCCACACAAAAATTATATATTATTTTACCTATTCTATGGGGTTATAGTATGCACAGTGGCGGGCAGCCTGCGTCACTGAGGTGGCTTGAAATGTATTTAGAGTCCTCAACGAAGCGGACGCGTATCTGGCTCTTTGAGGTACGGAGTGCGCGCTGAATAAGAGATAATTCTAATAAAAACCAAAGCCGATCAGACTCATAAACGGTTAACTGACAGAGCGTTCCTATGAAGAACACAACTGTATTTGCATTTCTGTATTCTGGGTACCGTTTCCATATTGCCACATCTATTGACTTCGCAGGGCAGTAGCTCGACGTAGTTGTGCTGTCGGCACAGATTGGCCACCGTTCCTGCGCGTGTTTTTCTAACATAATAACAGCTATAAAAATTATGACTAGATTGACCTAAAAACAAAGATGACTCTATCATAGCGTTCGTATATTTCGACGTACAAGAAGAGAATTCTAGGATTTTTAAGCCTATTCTAAAACCTGTACGAACTGTCGTTGTTTTTTAAATGCGCCTTGTTACTAGCTGGTAGGTTTGTTTTGTTGGCTTCGCAGTAAGCGACAATAGTACGATCTGAGCACGACCTCGAAAAGAGAGCGCCATTCTTTAATCAGCACTATAATGGTTGTATTCAAAGAGGACCATCAAGTTCAGTTTAATAAAAATGAAAATTCTGACATTAATTCCTGTCTAGTAGGTTTCTAATAACTTGTTTTGTTCAGATTTTGTCAAATTGGTAAGGGAAAATTTTAAAGTATTCATTTCTTCAGATAAAACAAGCTTTTATCCGATAATTAAATTAATGTCAGAGCAGCATGATTTCTACAAAACACAATCTTTTTGGCCTAATCGGAAGCTAAACGCTATGTTAAAAAGTGCCAGCCAGCGAAGTACTTGCCACAGCCAACATTCATAGCCGTACCATACGGCAGTACCCAGCAATGGGACAATTGCTCTAAGCGAAGTTAAAAACAAAAAATAAAGGTATATTAAAAAAAAAAACGTGTAAATCTTCGATAGTATTGATCTTGCAGTAGCTTCAATAACAAATTATTCAACAAACCCACCGCACCGTGAACATCCAGGCCGATTTGCCAAATCAACTGTAGGACCTATATCAGTTATTGTTTAGCTTGCTACCTGATGTTCAGTCAGCATGCCTAGACTGCAGATGCACGCATTTAGTAGCCACTTTCGCCATAATACAATTGAGTTTATTACGTCCTTGGTGCTACGCGATACGACGAGAAGGACACCTCTGACTGAGTGATTTGCACTGAGCCTTTATGTTTAACAATACAGGACGTTGTTCCAAGAACAAAGTCTGGCTCATCTGGCGAGTCAATGGACTGCGACGTTTTGGACGGCGAATAGCCAATATAAGAAAAATCAATATGTGCTTTTCAAAATCTCGTTTAAGATGCGCGCGCTACTTATTCCATTAATAACATATGCCGCTGCCCTTTGGATATTTGGTTATATGATTTTTGGCGATGGAATAGGGCTAATATCGGGCCTGCTTCAGCTTGCTTCTTACAAAAAGAAAACTTTGTCCTTTCGGATAACATTAATTTCCGAGCATAGATTAAATATATCTTTGCTGGATAACTTAATAGCATTTCAGTGCTTAGCTTCACCCATCGTGATTACATTTTATTGATTTTTTTTCTGGATAGACACGCTCTTGAGGCGTGCTTTTTTGGCCGGTAAAAATCTTTAAAGTACGCAAAAACTTGAACAGTTCCTGTGTGTCCCAATATCTTCGAATTTATTCCTACTGAGCTCGTCAGTTCTGAATTGGAGCCCAGCGTAGGAAAAATGTTTTCGCCGCTAACTTGGCGGGTAGAAGATTAAAGAAGAAAAAAAAATACGTATATATATATACATCATTTGTTTGAACCCCAAACAATAAATCGACTGGATGACTCTCTGGCTGACACGAACTCGAAATAACCCCGCTTAGATAACTATTATATTCTATATAATCAGTCGTAGTTCTCTTGTTGCCTCTGCAACGGGTGTATTGGCCAACATTTTACGACCTATGGTTAAACTGTCGGCCGCTTCCACCCAGACGAGCCAGAAACGTCCGTCGTCGACGGCTCATCTTATTATTGGTACCCGAATTAACCACTAACTGCGCTGGGCATACTGTCGCGTACCGAACTTCGCTGGAAGAGGTTTACCATGTCCAGGCGTAGGAAATGAACGAAAAAAAGGATAATAAACGTAGAAAAATTGGACACGTATGATCGGCATTCGTGGCAAGCATCTGCGCTAAAGATTGCCTCGACATCCAGCCGTTTAACTCGGAACAGCGGCTTGTCAGAGATTTGTAAGCGTTACTGATCTAGTCTTGAAATAATCAGGATGGCAAGTGGAACAAACATTGTCGCAAGTGTCATGCCTTGTGAATAGGACACACTTGCCAATGTGACGTAGGATGTGAAATGACGATATGTTTTTTCGCGGCGTTTTCGTGCTGGCCTGTGTATAGTTGTAGTGGGCGGAGATGGCGGAAAGATGAATTCATCGCAGTGAGTCTAAAGGTACCACGCCCAGATCACTAGATTTGTAGATATTCGTTTGGATTATCTGTTGCCAAAACGATAGCTACTAGAACAAACCTAGTATCCATAAGTCGCATTTCGGCGTTGATTCAGCTGAAACCCTATTTTATCAACAGCCGAAACAGATCTTTAAGGGCTTGACGTAATAGCAAGACTATAACGAATACATGTTTATTTCCTATATATATATATATATATATATACACACTAGAGAACAGCGATATCTTTTAAAAGCAAATAATTTATTCTGGTACGTACTATCTCTGGGATGGAGTTATTGTGATATCAATTATTATCTTATAACTAACTATAAATATTATATTATGATGAGGTATATTGATTCGATAACTATTATATCATTAACAGAAATATTCAAATATATGAATGCGCCCCTTTGAAACAGACGAAGTATCCCTCACAGCTCGATAAAAACAATGTATATATAAGATATTTAAGCACCAGTTCACTCCGGGTGGAGCTCTAATCAATAAATGAATATAGACGTTCGGGATCTGCTTTTCTATCCGTTGACGACAGTTCTGTAACGAAGGGCCCAACCACTTTTTATTGAACAATTCCATTCCCGTTCGCATAGAACAGTAAAACCAATACAACTTCTGAGGAAACGACTTAAATTATTCACTGTTAACAAATGAAGTAGAACTTATGCGTCTACTTGTAAAGTTCATCGACGAATTTACACTTTGGTGTGCCGGTGATTTCGGACCTCCTCGTAACGCTTTGAGAAGGTCAGAGAACAGATGTGTACTCATCTTGACGTTCTTAGTTACTCCAGTAAATACTTTGGGCATTTTGAATGAACATATAGCACCTCGGAAGCAAAACACCGATCTATTCGCACGTATTTAGGCGAATGAAATCCCTACACCATCATTATCGACTGCTGTGTTTTACCGTTTTGTCGATAGTTGACCACATTGACCGGGTCGTAGAGTCAGGGCATATACCCCAGTAACCCTCTGCGCTGTTAACCCTCTATATAGGATTTCTACTGTTCTTGCTGTCGCCGTTCTACCAGTTATTTTTGGATCTGTCCAACGTGTACAGGAATCATCATTGATTCGTAGCCCTGGAGAGGGCCACAATGACCATTCGACTTTATAGGTATCCTGTATTGGCCGTGGGCCTGTAGAGGAAGGAATCGTTGTGGAGGCCTCATTGTGGGGTTGTCGGGGACATTGCTATTATTATTGACAGATAGCCGTCCATGACAGTGGTCGCTCCTAACTCTGATCTGTTGGCAGCGGGGCAATTCCTCGACGCCGCGGGTTGTCACGGGGATAGAAGTACTTACAGGCGAGTACGTGAGGTACGCTGGGAAACGCTCTTTACGCAAACATTCAAGTGGACTGCAGGGCTCGCGGACAGTGACAGCGTGCCTTCCGCGCACTATTGACTCGTTGATGCGTGAAAAACATGGCGCACTATGCAAATAGTGCCAGAAAAAATATTTTTTTTTACGACAGAATAATACAAGTGATAAAATAGTTGCCATTGCCGGTCTCGTGCAAATAAGAAGCCTGGGCAAAAAGGACGTTCTAGGTTATAAGCTATTTAGATGATGAAGCACCTTCGATCGTTCCAGGGTTAAGGTTAAGGACATCCTGCGGGGCTGCATTGCAAGTCAGCATTATGTTCATACTTTATTATAAAGCCTAATTGACCTGTAACTGCCGACTGCGGCATGGTCGCTGGTTCAAGCCGCGCTAGTTACATTATACCACGTCCTATATGACAGGTATCCTTATCACAAAAAAAAAACACGCGGAATCCAGTTGGGCCATGCTATACTGGCCAATAGGGTTAGCTCGCCACGGAAAGCTAATAAAATAAATGTGTTTAAAAAATACCGAATTCGAAGCAGCATTAGAGGAAGTACTTACCTAGGGTCGTTTGGTACAGACAGAAAGACCTGATGAATATAGTAGGTACAACTGTCATTAGAAAATTCTAAATAAAGCCTAGCTAATACTCCTACGGGAACTGCCTAAAACTTAAGGGGTGTGATCTCTTAGACGGGGTTTTTGCGTTAACCTTTTAAGAAACGAACATAGCTAAAAAAGTTTAAACAATAAAAACTGAGCTAATTAGCTAGTTCATAATTATTGTGGCATGCAATCTTGGTACAAAGCTTTAGGTTGGCAGAAACGACAAGAATTGATAAGATCATTTTACTCTATTGCAACGTAATAATTATTCCGTTCTCTCGTAGTTTTGCTGATCGGCCTTGTTCGTTCCACACTGTGGCTCCTACGGCTTGGTTGACCTTTATTGATAGACCCGATCGGTTCGTGTCCTTGAACTTGATTCTGACAACGGCTGCTGCCCAGTTCGACCCGGAGGCAGGACTAATGTATGGTTTGATTCGTATACATTTGGCGAAGTAATGCTGGTAGGTCCGTCCGACGACTACCCAAGTTGAATCAAAAGGGACGTCAAGAAGTGCGTCGAATAACTCCGTGGCTATAGACTAAAGTGGTAATTCGATTACAACTCTTTTCTAAAAGGACATACGTTTGGCAGGTTCGTATAAAAACTTCTCTTCGATGTAAAACAGCAAAGGAAAAAGGTGTTTGTTTGCGATCATTGAATCGAGAAATGCGTGATTACATAGGATAAGTGTGCATCTTAGTAATGGGTGCTTGTTTTGTAGGATATGAGAGCTGCGGTTCACACTGTTTTGCGTCAAAAACTAATCAAGTAACGATGCCAGAATGTCTCATAAATTTAAATATAACTAAGGAGGTAGTACCCATCGGAGTATCGTTCAGTTCCCAGATCGTACGCAGAAATTCTCTTTAGATAGCTCTTTATATGTCAGTCCATCATTCCGCTGGCGGAGCCATCTAGAATATAAAACATTTCTATACTTTTAAGCAGAAAAAAACACTGTAGAATTTCAATGCATTCATCAGCCTATGCAATGGCAATGCCCTTTGTTCACGAAACTATATAAGCCTTTGTCCTTCTCACTGGCGGACTGCGTATTATAAATACATATACACGTTGAAATTTTACATCCGGCGTTAATTTCATAGTTAAAGAGCGTTGTTTTCGACAACTTGTGATCCACTTTAGTACACAATGAAAAACTACGTGCCTACGCAAGGTTTCAAACCTAGACCATTCCACGTATCCTTAAACGTAGTAGGTGACTTCGTTGTTACTACGCCACCTCACGAGGACAACTACACGAACCAACGCTAGATCTCTCTTTTCCCGTGCGTTTATTTTCCGTCGTTTATTAGCGCCTTGTTGCGACGCCTGCAAACATCCAAAGACAGGAACAGACTTTAAGTCAACTGTTGCCCCCCTCACTGCTTCCGCTCCCCTGCGGGCCGCCGACAGACGATCAACGAAAAGGACAACTAACTAACGGCCGCGTTAATCTTCGCTTACGAGAATGTAACAGATATAAGAGAACCGGTATCCAGAGAAAAGGTTAACTACTCCCAGCTTTGTACGTCCTATGCGTTATATAGTGACACAACAAAGCGCGACAATTTTGATATGGCATGAAAAATATTCGTCTGGCGAGCGCTTCGTCTCTCTCAATATTTGTTGTCGATGTTGTTTGTATTCGTGTTGTTGTCGTCTGGTCTTTTTGTTGATGATTTTGATTGAATAACAGCTTTGTTGGCTGTGATTCAGTTGTCAACAAACAATTGCCCGCGCTGCGCTTGTTGCAGCCAATTGAAAAAATGGCTCCCTAACTAAAAATATTCTGAAAATTACAATGATTTGGCGTAATGATCCGGTTGTATCCGACATGTGAAAAGTGTGTGGTATAGGGGCTCGTTTTGACCTTGATGTACTGGCGAAACGCTCAGACGCCGCCTACTGCACATAATCATCAGATGTAACGGGGTGCATCTGGTGCGCAGATCGGCATAAGCGTGCCACTGCGCGTACCGTTCACAGAATGGCAGCAAATGAAATTTCTGAACTCTTTCGACATAAGTACACCCATACTCGCAGAAAGCAAAACATGTCAAAATAAAGTAATCTATGCTGTGTTAACCGGCGTGCATTTTTTGTTTTACTAGACGCTCACTGGTTGGGCATTCACTATATGGTAGTCTGAACAAGCGAAATCAATTTATTTACTAGGTGGGATACTAGGATACAATAGGTTGTGGACTAACTTTTCTATTCGAGAAGTGCATACTTGATACACATTAACTAAGTAGTTGAAGCAACTTCTCCCGCCAAGTAATACGAAAGTACACAGTCTCTTAATCGTCCGCTCCGAAAATTGCTTCTACTTTTACTCTGTTCACTGTTTTTTGCGGCCTGAAACGTCTCGTCACCTCTTCCAAACGTGGAGGAATCTGGTTCCGATTAGAACCAAGCATCGATTCTATGTCTGCAACACACACAGGAAAAGACTAAAACGCGTGTAGTTGTAACGTAAACAAATACGTTATATGACACACCCGTATCATCACGTAAAGCACAAACGTTATTGCATTAACTCGTATATACTAAACGCGAGAATTGTATGCGCAATCATTTTGCCATCGTTTCGAAATCATCTTAAACTTCTTTTCTTTTTCTTTCCTATACAATAAAAAAGAGACAGCTATCTTAGTTAGCCTTATATTTGAATTCAATAGAATTTCGTAGCTGTGCCCCAACACCAGTTAGGCCAACGGACACTCAGCATCATTTTGCGAGCATCCTCATCTTCAAACGATTTGGCGCTCGCCGAAGTTCTCAGGCCTCATCTGCTCGCGTCTCGCTCTCTCTCGTTTTCGGCCTTTTTTCTTTTTGCGAACGGAATAGAAAAGACCTATTCACGCGCAAAGTAATTGTAGATGCATGGTAAATGCTAGCAGACGCTATTATGACGTACTCGTGTACAAATATCTCTGCTGGTGAACGGTGCTTCAAGCTGACTGTTGCCCCAATCGGACGACAACTAGCGACACTGCGAAGACGTCCCTGAAGAGGTGCCTGAACAAATATTTCGACTGGTACGGTGCCGCCAGGCTGTGCTTGAGACGCCAGCACCGAACGGACTGTGTATCTCGACGCCCGGTTTTGAATCTAGACCGTTTCCCCACGAAGCGTTCCTACGTTTTTGTGGATGAACACGTTACTGTTGAACGATCGTCATGAAGACTTTGAAAAAAGACTTGATTATCCTTTGACTATTACAGCTATTATATATCAGTCTTGTTTCAAATTTCCCGCGGCTACGTGAGGCCGCACGACGATTACGGTGACTCCCGATGCGTGATGGAAGGATGGTGATGGAGCTGAAGAAAAAAACTTCACCAACTGAAAAAAGGTGGACTCTTGCCTTGAACAGAAAGCAGTGTTTAGCTTTGTTTCTATTGTGCGGTCCCCACACCCACATGGAATGATTCTGTTGCTATATAGGTTACATGAGCGATTATGCCGATGTGACCATTGTCACCATGTGTTCCTGGTTTGTCTGAAATATGGCGGTATCGTGGCCAGTCACGATCCTTATTTAACAGCAATACGTTGTGTGCTCTACGAGGAGATATTTCTACACAAATTAATAACACTGGGATAGAGCCTTGTATGTTGCCCCGGTGGTGGCAGGCAGAGTTGTTACGTGGACTCTGAAATGCTCATGCAGTGGCAGTTTTCGTAAGCGAAAAGAAAACGATTCTTGCCAGTTGAAATGGGCAGTCAGTATCGATAGCTCTAATAGTATCAGATAAAAAAAGGTTGTGATCTTTAGGTTTAGTGGGGTGGCGGGTCAGACATGACCGACCCATATAGGTAGGAAGTGTGATTCGTGTTTTTATTTCAGTAGTCAGCGGCAGGCGGAGACGAGCACTAGGAAAAAATTTCTGTAAGCTGTTGAAGGATCCACGATCGAAGTCGCTTATAGCTTACGCTAATTTTACTTCGATAACCAATGCTGCGGCTTGCAGACCATGTGCATTGGTTATCGAAGTAAAATTATAGCGAGTAAAATATTAACAATAGTACGGAAATGACTTAAAAATGTGTATAGCTATGGAGAATCCTAGGGGGCTAGCTGGACTAAGCCTAGGTGGCCATCTCTTATGTCACTACATTATGTTGGCTAGCGATAAGCTCCTTGGGGCATCTGTTATTCATCTCTGTGTCCCTATACTGTACAGAGTTTGATTTTTTTTCAGAATTTCCCTTTAATCGAATCGAAAGCAGAGCACGTAGATGGTTTACACAGTTGAAACTTCGCTTGAAAGCAGTTAGTACAAAAAAGGCATTCCTTACAGTGAGCTCGTTATTGTGTGTTAGTTGTAGAGGTTTTGTCTCTGTAAATACTAGAAAAATGTGAATTATTTATATAAGCATATACATAGGCACGCAACGGTTTCGTTTAAAAAACTAACGTAACTTGACATATATATATATATATATATATAGATGTACTTGTATTATTGTTCTTATTATCCTAGAAACTATACGCCAAATGTGATTAAATACAAAGCAAACCATTCATTATTATAATTAGTATTACTATGCGGAACACCTTTGTCCTATGTAAGGACATGTCTTGCGTTCAAGAGCTCCGTACTTCACGGAGACCTAATCGTTCACTACACTTGAACTCATAATTGTAATCTAATTTACGGACTCTGCTGCCATACTCTGCTGACACGCAAGCAGATATAACTTTGCATATTCAACGGAGAAAACGAAACAGAAAATCTGCGCTCGCCTCCTACCGCTATCTTCTTCACCCGTCCGTTAAATTAACCACCAAAATCCTATTGGCCACATTGGCTCGTATCCAGCATGGAACTTCCAGATCACTCGTGTACCTGTGTACACACTGGATCGAGCGTGTGCATCAGTCTCGGCGCAGATCAATCCGCAATCGTTAATTTTAATTAATTAATTAATTTACGATTGATTGCTCGTAATCGATTGCTGTTGATTAAACAAACTTACTGTTGGGTTACTGTTATTGTGACTTTGTATCATTCTCAAATGCGCTATCTTCTACGCAGTCGACAATTCTAGATAAAGCGTACTTCTGACTGGGGCCAGACGACGAGTAGCCCGCCTGTAATATGACGTGGGGGTGTTTCTGCTATGCGTTTAATTGTTTTAACTGCTCGTAACTAAATGCCTTATGGCTAATCGATGTGTGAGACCATGGAACCGGTTCTGCTTTTCCAGATCGTGGACCTGTAAGTACAGCTTTTGATAAGTCGACGATGCGTACCATGGAGCAACTGGGCCGCGTATAGGACCAAATACACAAAGACATATCTACTGGAATCGAAATTTCATTGTTTCACACATCGATCAACTAAGTTCCATGTATTAAAATCGACAACATGTCCCAGGAGCTGAAAAGTAAAATATGTGCTTGTGGAATACGAACTTTGTTCGCTTACTTATGAATCGGTCCTGTTCGGTATACCTTTCTTTTCTTCCGTGATTGCCGGTTCTTCTTCTTCTTCTTCTTCTGAAGGTTTGTTGTCATGGTTATCGTGCCGTATCGATTTCTGTAACAACAACCATTAATTATAAAGGTGTTTCTATGCATTACGTTCACACTATATATAGATATAGTGGCACACACGCTGATACCGTGTTCCTGATCTCATAATTAGACAATTCTATCATAATAACAGCATCACTATACAGCGTATTGAAGGCTGGGTAAGTCGAACAACGTCTTTGGGGGGGAGGGGGGGGGTACCTTTGACAACACGAGCACCTTTTAGTTGGTCGAGCCTGAAATTACTGAGATAGCAGAAGCAATGCAGGCATCTCACTGCGGTGTCGCCCCCCTCCCCCCCATATCCAATGCAGTGTTGCGTGTACGGTCGTTATTTACTGGTACATACGGAAAATTAGCGTGGAGGTACATTCCGAGCTCATCATTTAAAATGACGCTGGATTCTTTCTGCATTGACGCTCTTAAGGATTCATGCGGCTCAGTCAGACGATGACAGACTTCACCGTGCAGCCAACAATTGTCACACTGATGGGTCGCATTGCGGATGGCGTAATGTTTGCCATACCAATGTGAACATAATCATTGTCGTTATCATTAAAAACACCGCCATCATTATCCTTACATCTTGACAATCATTGAACAATGACCATCCGTTACATTAAATGATCCGTTGGTCGGTCGGTGCGATTGAGCGGTGGCCAGATAGTAGTCGCCAGTTTAAAAATAAATACCCATCGCGACCTAGAAGATCGATTGAAATGGGTAGACGGCACGGAAACGAATAAGCTAGAAGCGAAGACAGCTGCTTCATCTATATGAATTTAAATGACAATTTGCCATCTGTCGACTAAATAGACTTAGTAAATGGCCAGGGGACAGCCTGGACATAATGACAGGACATGTAATATAATGTAACTATAGATATAGTTGCACGCAGTTGGATAATAGTCATATAATTAACGCTGTTGATTATCTACGTCGACGTGAATGTCGGGTCGGATGGCGTACCATAGCATGGTCACAGCGGCCAGGTACTACCCAAGTAAAATCAACACTGGATGGAACGAAGTAAGTAGAAATTGCTGTAATGATGGGGGCCCTTTTGACGGATACCCCTGAAGTCACTGCGTTGATCAGAAATGGAAACTGCGAAAAGGTAGCCATAAGTAAGCCAAGCTGTCGCTATTATTATGATGCCAGTTGCTGGTTTTGTCGCATGACGGTTCATAGGCATATTTGTATAGTATTCCTCAGCTTGTTTACCGGACTGATACTGAAGTAGTGGTGGCGGTAACTGGCTTAAATAGGCACAACACGACTGTTTGGATTTGACATAAAGATTGTAAAGTAACGTATTTTGAGTGATTGGGTCTCTAACGATGTGCTAAATTTCAGATAGAGAAATGCAAAGACGCAGAAAGTGCAAGGTGTGCGCGAAGTTTCATTACCTGATAGACATCAGAATGATTACAAGGCTCTAGGCCATAGGCTCTAGGCCATAGGCTTGAATGGCGTTCCAAAGTGCTCGCTCAGATCATCATTATAACTATTAGAGGTATTTAGTAACAGAAGTAGATATCACACAAGATCTCCGTATTCTATTGCGGCGTTTCTTACCCCACGTGGACAGGAAACGATCCACGTAAAAAAATGGAGCGAAGGATGCCTGGCCCAGGCTTCACGGTCCATTCCTAACGAACGGAAGGCTACACTAGTTAATTTTCATAGCACCTCCTTAGGCCACATGTCCAGACTTTGTGAGCTAAAGCGGAAACTTTGTTCAATATCGTAGGCAGAGCTTATATCGCACCCAAACGAAGTCGCACGTTAATATAAAGGTTTAGTTTACCCAATTCTCCTAGACGGTCACTAGCAGCCGTCTGACTATGAAAAGTAACCTGGGTAAATACTACAGTAAAATTCAACTATCATTCGAGTGTTCGAGCATAACGTCATATCTTATATAAGACGACGCATAGTTTTGGCAGGAACTTTGAACATGGCCCCGATTCATGTCGCTAACATTTAGTCGCTAACGTTAGCGCTCGTTCATATTACTTCCATCGCGTAGCAAAATCTTAAATATCAATTGATCAGGAACGAAACGCTACTGCCCCTTCTGACCGAAAAAAGATAGGCTGGAACATGGACATTATTAGATATATCAAATGCAAATACATAAATATTATTTATATTATATAACTTTTTCTGGGGCAGAAAAGCTTATAATTTCATATGTTTATGCGCACACGTATATACAAGCCGCACCGAACCTATTCAGACCGTTAGCGAAAGGCTTATTGCAAATTTCATCATTGATAATACAGTCGAAGGGTTTCACTGTCCCGTTGGACTGGCGCCCTTCCTTTCGTATCTATTACATAGAATGTAATGGATATATGTATATATACGAGCTTAGCGAGGTCCGTAATATGTCGACAAAGGAAAAAAACTATGACCGTATGCGCTGTAACAGACCTTCCTTGAGGACTAGATCCTAGTGCATACAGAAATAGGCTCGGATCGGATCACGTGTTAACATTTCTACTATAAAATCGAAACATTGTGAGGGCCTCTAATGTAATTTTCATTATTTCAGAAATGGATTTGGACGTTTTCACCAAATGTGTGATTGTCATTTGTATTGTTGACGTTATTACGCTTTGTCTCTGTTTTTACCTAGTGAGAAAAACCTATCGTAGTTGATGGCGTTTTCGGGTACTGCCACTGACAAATGGCAGCCGAAGGGGCCAAACAAAAAGGAATCTCCAGTAAATCCTCACATAGCATATTTGGGGTATGTTATGGTGGGAGATCATTTCTGGTAGCTAGATACCTTGGATATTCGTTGAAACCTAAGAATCCGTAATTTTAGAGTTGTGCTATTGTGACCGTTGGCTCCTTACACACGAGCTTGATGAATTAATAAGGTTCTTTGAAACGTTGACCACCCTCTGTGTGTCATTTAGGAGATTAGACAATTTTATATTCTGCACCTATCTATACTTTGATTTTTTACGAAATTAATTAATATAAAACATATAGTTCTTATTTACGGACGTTATTTATACTCGCAAATAGCTTAAAATATACATACTTATAGACCATACTTATAGGCTCGAATAATCTAAAACAGCAAAAAAAAAAAATTAAAAACGGATCCTATATTTGCGTATCGTTAGTACTCGAAACTGGGTAATTCTGTTATAAATGCAAGCTTAGCTACAAACGCCATAACTTAATATTGCAGAGGCCGATTAATACGACTCCGTCGGAAGATAAACAATTGTCGCCAGTTAACTTATTCACGATGCATCCGATACAGCCATGAAAGATACGTTCGGTTATGTACGCAAGCCCATATATTCTTCATTGTCGAATGAAGAAATCATGTAACTTGTTATGAATCTGAGTAATCAGATGGGGTACCGATGTTGGCAAATGGCGCCCAATGAAGTTCGTAGAAAATTTTATCGTGATTTTAAAAGGGACGGATAAAAACCAACTTTCTAAACAACTAGAATCGAATGTTCAACATGATTCATGTCATAGCATATAACACGACCAAGACAATGATCTGATAGAGCTAAACGAAATCAGAATGACGACAAATACAATTAGCCAAAAATTCGAATAGGTGGAACCTAACCTTTGTGTTTTTTGCCGTGCCTCATTTCTAGACAGACCTGGTAGACATTTTGCTGTCTGAACTATATACATGTATACTACCGTGTATCTTCAGTTATTTTCATAGTTTGCTTTTCAGTCTATCTCTGTTCCTTAGCCAGACAGGGCTCAGAAACGTTCCTTACGTGGTATTAATAGCTTTTTACGATCTACCTGCTGTCACATTACCTGTGGACACGTTTTTTGGTCATAATAGGTGGTCATAATAGTAAACTGACGCATGATATTTACCAGAAAAGACATCGTCTTCGCCACTGAGAGACGAAATATGCATTTTGTCATACGATGGAGCAGCTCAAAGCCGAGATCCTTGGGGACCCTTATTCAAAAGGTCAACTCGATAGTTCACATTGTTCAAGTTACGGCAATAACTTAGCTTTGCTCTTATGCGCTGGATAAATATAGATTGGTGCCAGACGGTAGTTTTCCATAGGAAGAATGTTTAAAAGCCTTTGACACAGGTATACTCGATACGACATAATATCTGATTCATTATAACAGTTAGTAGGCAGTAGACATATTTAGAAGAAGCGCTGTTATGGGTAATGGTTATCTATTATTACGAAATACCGCGGCTTTATTCTGGGTCTATGGCTCTAAATTGAATGATTCATTTAACGCTGGACGTAACTGGATTGCATAGACGTTAATCATACGTCTTGTTTTCTTTCTTCGTTTTTTCAGGCTTTCACCTAACTCCAAAGCTGCATCAAATCTGTCCCGAATCCTGCATTTTGATCGTTATTGGAGTAATTATTGGCCTACTCTTTCACTACGCTGGCGTCCAGGTAACGTGATTTGGGCAGGATTTTAGCAAAAAACGTAGTCTTCGTTCCGAAACACGAGCGTATGTTAACTAGAGTAGATTTTCGTACACCCATTCTTCGATACGTAGAAATACTTTTGGTATCCGCGTTCTCGTACGACCATTGTGCCCGGCTGATTATAATAAAAAAGGCCATCTGAATTGGATACGCGATAATTATGATGGAGCGAGCATCAATCTTGTCCTGAATTCCATCTGGCCTCACACACAAATTAACACAAAGCCCCAGGGAGGCTCATTCAGTCTATCCATTACGTGAGAACCTGTCCTGCAATTTACGACTGTTAACGGGTGAGAGTCAGGCCTTCTACTATATGTTCTCCATTTTTTTCGAAAATCTGGTGCTTCTTTTAAGTTGGACGGTTAAAGTCGTAGTTCACGCCTTGGGAAAGTAGCAGCTTTCTAGAGTACAAGTACAGTTAAAAAAGGAGTAAAGCCAAGTTCTAATCTACTAATAACTAGAGATTTTTTTTATCGAATTGAGTTTATAGTATGGTCTTAACTACTATCACATGCAGGCAATTTTACGCTTCCCAGATGGACCGAATACTGTTGCAAAGGTGTTATTGATCTAGTAGCGTTTAGATCCCCTTTCCCGAAACTGGTCGACCCGTACGAACGTTCACTAGACCGGCAGATCGAACCAGTATGGCCTGCAAGTAATCCAGCTGAAGGAACGGGACTGCGTCTAACCAAGCCATGGTTTTAAAGCGTTACACAACTAGCAACTTCCTATGGTCTGTGACGTTATTTCATGATGTTCATGTGGTGAAGTCCACCTGTTTCTTCGACAGAGTTCAGTTCAGGCTTTTTGATGAAGTCTCTCGTCCTTTGTCTAGAGTCGTCTTTCGAGGTCTTCGTATTCCCTACGTACGACGGATGCACCTTTGTGCAAAGGAAAGAGTTCTCGAATTTACTCCGAAAAGAGTCCTCTCAGCAAGTCGGAATTGCACTGAAAAGAATCTACAGCAACGGGCGTTTGCGTCAGCCTCCGCCCTCTCAGGAGGGCCATTGCGTTGACTTAGGGGGCCTTCGTGCTAGTGAGCCGACCGGACAAGCCGCTTACATATGGCAGAAGATTCATACTTTAATTTTACCCTGTTATTCTGACAGGCGCATGCGCAAATTAAATATCTTGCTTCTGTTGCTGAATGCGGAACTCTACAAATGACGCATGTTGTTTTCAATACTTTTACGTACGTACAGTCGCCACCAGGACAGAATCTATTTTATGTGGGCCGAGTTTCGAGTTCAACTCTGACAGATAAGCTTATTTCTGCTTAGACTGCTGCCCACTTATGTTCGATTCCTCTTTTCACTTGCCCCAGCTCGACACGGAACTTCAATTAATAAAACTTTGGGCAATCACATACACGTGTTGGCTTGTCTCTACGAACAAAGACAGAGTGACCTAATACCCTGACGTTTCAACGATAGCTTAATTCTGAGACGAAGCGGTATAGCACATCCGACTCATGAGCGTTTGTAACACATACGATTTGTAGTGCACGCGTATGCGCATTTAGATTGCTATCTACGAAGAACACCTCTGGGAAACGACTCGATTAAAGATGAAGCGTATGATATCAGTTGTTGTTCTACGGGTAACGATATCCCAGTAACTTCCAAAAAGAGGCAAGCCCTCTTTAGCAGAAAATATCGCTTACTATAAGTAAGCTGTGTCCGTTTTAGTGCAGTAGCAGTAGGCGGTTACCCGCAGACCCCAGGGGTAGAGCATTGATAAAGAGACTTGTCAACCATCCCCATGCTTTAATGGCTACAAAATAACAGGACTACCCCGTTTATAGGAAAATATGTACTAAATAAATATGCATTGAGTGTATTTGTAATGCATGATAATGGCAATGTTTGATAGATATAACGGCAACTGGCATACGTGGCGGTATATGAAGATATACATTATTATTGGAATTCCTAGCTAGTTCTTCAAAAATCTTCAACTATTATTATTATTATCATCTATTATTTTTAATATTTTACGATATAACAGTTGGAATTGGAGGGCTACGAAAAGATCCTGAGTACATTCTGCAGCTTATTAAATCGTTCTTCAGCATTAAGCTCAGCTTTTGTACACTTATGATGCTCATTCTGACGAATTTACTGCATCTTCATATACTTGCATATGGGCAACTAATGAACTAAGGGCTCGAATAATCTATGCAAATTCTACAAAAGAATGTAAATGCTAACAGTAATAATAAGTATCATTATAGTTCGTATGCTAAGTAACCTCTATAACCGATCTCTGATTTTGTATAGGAATTCAACAATCCGCTTACGCCAACCGTATTCTTCACCTACATGTTACCGCCTATCATTCTCGACGCAGGATACTTCATGCCTAATAGGTAGGCAAGTTTTTTCCTGGTTTAGCGTTTATTTACTAAGCATTCGACATTGCGCCAGGACACACAGTTCGTTTTGTACCGGAAAAAGCCACAATTTCAATCAATGTTTAATGGCGGTACGAGACGTAACGACCCGAAAGATTGATCGAGAAAACTGTAAAAACTAACCGAACGACTATGTATCCTCATCGAATCTTGACGGGCGCATTCTGTTTCATGCTTCATATATTCGTGATAATCGCAACTTAAATAGAGGTCTTCCAGCTAAGTTAGTATTAAGTGGACATGTGTGGGTAGAGGCAAAAGAAGGTGTGTACTACATGATTCGAGGAAAATCCTGTTGCAAAACACCTGAAAGCCGAATACACATGGATTCTACTTGTGTGAGATCTTTGGATCGATCAGTTCAAATGATAATTCATATAAATGTATGAGTTTTCGTGTGGTGCCCGCGGCCAAATCACAGGGGATGGGTAATAAGTTTGCTTTGTAAAGTGGGGCTTCGTTCGAGACAGGCCACAATGTTGTCGTATTCTTGTCGGAAGGCCTTCGAGCGATCGTTCATTGGGATTGCCTGAACCCGCAGGACAGAATTCTATGGAACTCGTACGTGTCGTAAAATAGCAGACACCATTTTAGCTGTTTGATTGCGTAACAGATAAACGAGCGATTAACCTTAGATGTAATGTTGTCGGTGTTTATATTGACATGGCGACCAGCAGTGAGCTCTTTAGTGAGAGGGGACGAACACTCAACATAGTTGTTAAACATAGCAGAAAGTTTACGTTCGAAACAAACCTTATTCAAGGCTTTGTATTGTTGTTGTTCTCATGCTTTAATATATTGTTTGTTTTTTAGCGTGTTGTTGGCATCATGAGTGCAAAGGCTAAAATTATACTTCAACTAAAAACTTACCAACGTAAGAAGAGCTAAAGCTTTGTCTATCACGAGCGTATAGTTACTGAGCCGAATCGGATTTTAGGTACGAATAGCCAGTTCAGATGTCAACTTTTAAAACGAATCACCTACTGCTTTATACAGACTAAGTTTTTTTTTACGAAGACCCGTTCTATATATACATATATATTATGTACATATAAAAGAGCTAAATTCTATATGCGTACTCCACGGAACGCCTGAACATCCATGTACTGTGCCCATCTAGCGACACGTGTCTGCCTCTACATGTAACTATAGCTAGTATTTCTAGCAGGTTGATAGGTTGAAGATAGACGCTTCCTAAATAGCCATTTGTTTACGTTCTATGCAAATTTCAAGCGGGCTTTGTTGAAGCTGTGAATGTCCTTATTTCCGCAGTAAATTCAACTAACTGTTACCTAACGTAGCGTCGGCTGTGGCCAGGCCGACCGGTCAAGGTATCGCATCGGTCCTGATGAGAACACGCACAGTTACTGCAGGCGTGAGCAACAAGGGTTGGTTAATAACTTTATAGCAACAAAAAATAGGACAGGACGGTAAGCTATTTTAGAGGACTGCGTATATTTATTTTATTATAAAAAGTAAAATCCTGAACATAGTGATTAGCTTACCTTTATAGCAGTTATACAGTGAAAAGGCTATATCACTGATGGCTAAATGGGATAAAATGTTTATTTAGTTGGAACAGAATGAACATCTCGAATTGCATACGGATTGCTTGTATTATACGTCCGTCACTCTGATAAACGTCCTTACACTCAAGCGGACACTCAAGGGCATGTCCTTCCTTTCTGGTCGAAGCAATTTGTCACATCGTTTGATTAGAGCTAGAGGCGGAGAACTATGAAAAATAAGTGATTGTATAGGGCATTTGCAAAACTAACTAAATTTCCTTGGGCAACTTTGTCTAAGTCTTCATCTTTTAAAATGCGTTGTAGTGCGGAGATGCCTGAAGCAATCGTATTTGAAGAGCCTCTAGTACCGTTGCCTTGTTGCTTCAACTTGAAATTCAATTTCATTCCATCCTATTTCATAAATAATATCACGGGACTATCGATAATAGTGTGTAATTAGTCCCAATCAAACGAAGTAGAGCCGCTCGTTCGAGGCCGCCTAGCGCGCATTTCTACCGTATGCCAATAAGGCAAGATCCTCAACATATCATACACTAAGGCAAAAAGTGAGGAAAAATTGTCATTTTGCAGTACTTAAGAAAGGCTACGCTATATCTATTGGGATTTTCCCAACTATTTGCTAAGTCTGAAATTTGAATTAGCGATGGCTGCATGTTGATGGCCCAGTAGCAACCCAGGCTACGCCGGAATGACGCTTTCCTCTATTTTTGTCTCGTTTTCTTACCGGTTTAAAATTATTTAAAAGAATTAACTATCTAGTCAAAAAGAAGTTCGTTTAAGGATAACAGGGTATAGAGAGACATATTTTGCCGGCACTGTATCTATTTGCTAAGTCATATCCGAGCACGCGTATAGTTCCTCGATTTGAAACATGCTCTATTTGTCCAAACCATTGCTTTGTCGTTTTTTTCCCAACATCGTAATGACAGCTACCGTCTTTATATAGAAATACCGAGATATTACTTTCATTGCTTCTTTGTATCTGTGTCTAATTTGTGCATAGCACTGTCTCAGCGGTAAATTCAACGAACCCTCTCGACTACGAGAACCGTACGCAAGACTAAGTTATATGACACGGAATGACTCTTATTCACCCCTGACGGCTTCGATGGGTAATTGCTGTCAGATCCTGTCTTTTAGGTTTGCTTGGCACCCTTGTGGCGACCGATTACCGCGACGAAATGTAGCCAGGTAGCGATTTCTACCAGTTCGTGTCCGATGCCACTGAGATCATATCGTAAAAGTTTTGCTTATCTGATAACTGGAAGTTAGGCAGAATTTTTCGCACATGTTGGGTTAACCTAGATCGTACCCAGCCAAAGTCTGATATCATTAGCCGACGGTATGGACAACAAGGATTGTCATCCTATTAGCACCGGGGCTAATGGGACGCATTAATCAACTAAACAGGCCACGAAAAAGGCTCGCCTTATTTGGGCCTGCAGCAGTGAAAGATTACAACATGGATAGGACCTCGAATGAAGTAGCGGAGAGCTTGCGCTGGACGACTATATGCTAGTAGCCGAAGTTAGACCGCAACTGCCATGATCCATTAGGCGATCTGACTCTGAACGGCTGCGCACGGCTCCACGATGTCCTATTTAGGTTATCGATTGAAGTAGCATCAATGGGATACGTACAGCTATTTGTTTATGGTCAACTTATATTGCATGCGAATATCAACATTTACGAGCTATTGGCAGAGACCCATTAGTTGGGATTTTAAAACAGAAAATATCCGTCAAGATTAATTACCACGTACCTGGGCAACTGCTCACGCCTCTGACTTGCCGTGTATTCATTGCAGGTCACAGAAATCCTGCTCATGTATATACGACCATGAAGTCTAGGTAATCACTTCGTTCTGTGTGAATTGGCCTACTGAAAAAGAAGAGAAATACCACACTTGGTTTGAGCGAATAGCCGACATTGCTTGGAACATTAGGTGTGTAGTAATATTAATAAGGCAGCTGAGATCGTAAAACAGAAAAAAATATATTTCCATATACTGCAACAAGCAGTGTACAGGCAGAACGGTAGCAGAATTCTCAATCTGATGAAGACGCTATTGTGGGTTACTTCGATGAGCGCAGTAATCCTAACATT
Organism: Varroa jacobsoni; assembly: GCF_002532875.2. NCBI lineage: Eukaryota > Metazoa > Arthropoda > Arachnida > Mesostigmata > Varroidae > Varroa > Varroa jacobsoni. The sequence continues at coordinate 94,767 of NW_019214254.1, forward strand.
TTGGGAGTGAAATACATTCGAGGTGTAGTAAATTTTGATTGCAGGTATATCGCGTTGTTTTTTTTTGTCTTTCAGTTTATTATTTAGCGGGATATCGATGAGCAGCCCTGGGAAGGGTCGTTTCCAGATGCGCTTCTATAGATAAAGTTCACTTAAACGGCCAATAGTCCTATATAGAAATCTGGGTTAACTCCGAATGATTTAGGTTTTACAAAACCTTAATAAATGCTACGATTCTATGATGACAGCACTGAATCAGCGGGGAAGTGTATACTGAGTGTCGCTAAGTGCTGTTGTGTATGACAGATGCAACGAGAAATTGAGGCACGCTGTGCCCCATAAAAGATAGTATTTCGTACAGGCAACAATCAAGTTATAGTTTAACTTTATCGATCAATCACTCAAATGAACTTGACCTAAGCTAGATCCGTCTGTTGGGGTTTATTGTCATGTTTGCCCCGAAGTGAATTATATAACGACTACGTTTGAACGATGATTTCAGGTCGTTTTTCGATAATCTTGGGACGATCTTAATGTACGCGGTCGTAGCCACTGTATGGAATGCCCTTACAGTTGGTTTATGTCATTGGGGTGTCGGGCTTACGGAATTTTACGGGCCAACGGTGAGACGTCATTTCCTTCACTACTATGAAAATAATCAATTTCAATTTTTCGAATGAAAAGTTTATTGATTCATATGTGTAATCCTATAAAATAGGGAAAAACCAATGTCTGCACAAATGAAGTTACTAAAGCAATAATACGCTTGCTTGTTAAAGGACTGGAAGTTAGAGAATCCTAGAATTAGAATTTTATCTATTAATGTCGAGTAGCCGAATGTCTCTTATAAAATGGATCGGGATTATTTCAACCACCACCAACTTGCGGCTTGGAACTTTTTGTGTCACATTTGACAAAATCTACTGTGATATTCGTCTGCCTCAATTGATAAACTGCAACGATTTGGGTTGTTTGAAATGAACTTTCCACAAAAAGTTGATATATGTATTACGGATACCAGCTTCTTAATTTCTAAGTACTTTCCATGGTGACTTTAGCCGGCCTTTGCAAACAAGCCTTTTAGATAGACTCGTTCTTCCGTCCTTGACCCCTTGCTGGCGCTTGTTTTGATACTGTATCTATTACTGGGAGGGCGTATCAGATTTAACAACATTTTACTGATTTCCCTTTGTTTTAGCCAATCGGGATACTCGAGTGTTTTCTATTTGCGTCAATCATCGCAGCGGTGGATCCCGTAGCCGTGCTTGCGGTGTTCGAAGAGATTCACGTCAACGACCTTCTCTATATCATCGTATTCGGGGAGAGTTTGCTTAATGATGCCGTAACTGTGGTGCGTGTAAGATACCGTGGGAACTTGGGCCCACAATTTCTTTGTAGAAAATATTTCTCTTGTCCGACCTTCAAGTTCTCGGAGTGACTCTCACAACTTATCTATTCTGGAGTCTCTTTTTGGGTACTTTTACTATAAAAGCCATAATATGCTCGCGCTTAGTCATTAATATCGCAGGTATCTTTATAGAAAACAGGCTCAACAAGTTATCGTAAAACTAATCTCACTCAGTGCGCGTCGGATGCGGTGTACGTCGATCACAAAGTTAGAACTTTCATTTACCTAACGTTTATACATCGTAAGCGTAACGCTTTCACTAATGCGTGACAAGTAATGTCTGAATGGTTACACTATACACCAACCATGCTTTACCTTGTGCGTAGGTCTATTATTCGAAAAGACTATTGAAGGGGGAAACTTCTGCTCAATCCGCTGTTCCAAGCCTGTAATACGGTACGGCGCCGAGAGCAAATATTTTTCAAAATAAGTTGAACTATAGATTTACGTAGGCTGTTGGCGAGCTCAGCCAGAATAGACACATGTTTAACCTTGGTAGGTAAAACAAAACGAACCTTTACAAGTAAAGAAATTCGGTAGAGAACATCGGCATAAAATTTAAATATCTAATCATGATAAACGTTGTCATATTTAATACTCGCTTTTACGAGTTTTCGGGAAATTCACAGCAATCTGGAAATAGCCACCTGCATTTTGCAGTTACTGTTTTAGCAAACGTACGTGCCAAGGCTTGGAAACGATGGATTGTGGCTTCTTTTCTTCATTTCTAGGTTAGGTCAGCTGATGGGTTTACCCGTGATATCTTAGCAAGACGTTGTGGTCTAGGTTCGAACCCAAGCTTGATGAAACAGATAGACTTCCCTTCGTGATGGCTGGAAGCGAGCCGTTTGTCTCAAGGAATGCCTAAAAACGATACCGGACGTAAAACTCGAAACGTAGAGGTTATCAGTTAGCCGCATAGCAGTTATAAGCACCCTAACATCTGCGTATGCCCTACTATGTTAAAGTTAGCATACCATTAAAATGCTAGTACATGCATAGTAGTGAGCAGGCACGCCTACATGAAGCACATATATCCTACTTGAGTCCAGTATCCCTTGTTGGGATGATTTTTTTTGTCTGTGTAGTAGAGGTCTTTTTAGCTTGAAGCAGATCACGCGCATTCGCTTAATAACGCCAGCGGTTACTGATAGGCCGGTCGTGTTGTGCCCCACAAATCTTCTATCATTCTAACGTTAATTTTAAAGGCGGATTATCACTTTCGAAGTGTTTGTTGCCCTACGTTTAGGTATTGTATCGCATGTTCGAAACGTACTCGATTCTGGGAATAGAAAATGTCACTGCGGTGGAAGCGATCAAGGGGATTATCAGCTTCTTCGTTGTCGCTCTTGGAGGAGTGGGTAAGTAGAAACGTATACTTTGTTGATATGTATACAAATAGCGTTTTGAGTACACAACTGGTCGTTCGTTGGCTGATTTTCCTGGAAGAATTAAGGAAAAATCATCGTTTTGGCCTCATATGAATGAGTTCTATTAAATTTATCTTCTATTTTAAAAACGGAAAACTTTACACGTAAGCTATCTTCAATAGCATCGATCCTACTCGCTCTTTTTGTACTTTTGTTCTCTTCCGTCATACGATGTGCAAAAGGATCAGCTTAACAGACAGCCTTCTACGGTCCCAGAAGACCCCATTAAAGGTCTATATATGTCATTCTATTTAAAACACACGAGAGCCTTACATTCACCTAAACATAACAAGGTAATAGTGAAACATACTGGAAACGTCATCATGGACCGATGGCAGTCGGGTAATCCTTTAAAGAATTTCTTTTCATCAGCTTTATAGTTAACGATAACAAAAATAGCAATAATAATGAACAACTGTTTGTATTTTGTAATGTTGAAAATCCAGGTGTCGGAATTTTGCTAGGACTGATTGCAGCGTTCACGTCCCGTTTTACTCATCATGTACGGCCAGTTGAGCCTCTCTTCATTTTTCTCTTTGGCTATTTAGCCTATTTGCTCGCGGAAATGTTTAAATTAAGCGGCATCTTATCTCTGACATGTTGTGGTAAGTTGACGAGCTGTCTTCCCATTATACGTCCCTAGTTAAACGGCGCAGTGATAAAACGTTTGTTCATCAAGACTTAAGGGCGTTAACGATGACGTTGGATCCAGGTTCGAAACCTGGCGTAGACAGGACCTTGACGAGTGTCGAAAGTCAAATACAAAACATATTACATAACAATAAGGGTCAAAGTACGCTGAATATATGCACAGTGTTTGGAAGTATTAAGTAAAATCGTGGTGTTGCTACTTGTTTTAAATATATTTGAATGTGCCCTAGAAAAAAACAAAAATGAATTGAAGAAAACGCTATCCTAAGCGGAGCTTTGTTCAACTTATCTAAAGAATCTCGCAAATCTTTGAAAACTCGGTTTCGTTCTAATTGAATGTTATAGAACTTTGCGAGCTTGCATGACATTTCGGAAAGCTTGAATTCGCATGACCTTTTAGACCCTTCAAAAATCTAGGCAGGAGTGCCGTATCCGCCTGCTAATTCTGTTATTAACCAGGAACAACTGTGCTATTCAGGGCAATACTCTCTTTTTGTAATTTGCGAGCAACGAGATCTAATCAATACGCTGTCGTTAACAGCAAGAACGTAAGTTCGACAACACTCAAATTGATTTTATCGCAGGCATGACGATGAAAAATTACGTGGAGGAAAATGTCTCGCAAAAGTCTCATACAACGATTAAATACGGAATGAAGATGATTGCAAACTGCTCGGAAACTATTATCTTTCTCTTCCTCGGAGTAACAACGGTAAGCGTTACGAAGTAGCCTGATTTACGTAGGGTCTTTTTAAACATGACCAGGAAAATTCATTCTAGCTTAACGATGTGCTGCTCCAGTTTTTACCAACTGTTATTAACTTAATTGTTTTACCGCAGGTCAACGACATGCACGAATGGAACACACAATTCATCTGCTTAACAATTCTGTTAATTTCTGTCTTCCGAACACTAGGTGGGTACTGGCGGCAAGGTCATGCTTAGAAATTCAAAGTAAATGAATTAGTATTCATAAATAAAGACAGAATACTTCAGAACTCTCTCAATTCGCCCGCTATAAGGAAATGTAACGAAGGCAACTTGCTCATAACTTCATGCTTATGATATCGCTGAGAAAAAGGCTTAAATGTTTTGCATTTATACGATGTTTATACTTTGTTTATGTTGAAGCAGTAACTGCCACATCTCGCGTAATCGATTTGGTACCTGCGGCTCTGGATAAATTTTGTGATTAGACTTAAGATTGGGTCTGCGTCGCCTTAAAGCGTCACCAGATTGCAATGGTCTGCCTGTGCATGCTGCTGTGTAAATCTGTGATCTGAGTAAATTAGTAATTGCATCAGTCTACAATGCTGTTTTAAGGCTGCCCTACGTGGGCATTTGCTGCTACGTTGCAGCTGTAGCCTTTCAAGATTGACACGCATCCGCCCACTCGTCAAGTGTTATAATTTACGGGTACAAGACTGAGCCAGTTTGCAGGTGCCTAACTAGATGAGAACTAGAGATTTTTTTGGTTCTAAGTTTTTCGCGGTTGTTAAGGCTTTTCCCAAAGGCTTTTAGCTGTTTTAGGAAGTGTTTCATGTCTTCGTCGCCCATTGCACGCATCCGTACATCTGGTTGTGAGTTATGCAATTAAGTTTGCGAAAGCTTGGAGTACGATATAATCATATTAGATAAAGAATAGATCGTTATTTAGATATATAGTATTTTATTTAGATAAAATCAAGTTTAGCGTTTAGCATGTCAGGAAGTTATTTCAATAAATGTATCATTCCTACATTGGGCTCATCACTCAGGCGTATATTGTTATAAGTATATTGCTCAGATAACTAAAGACCGATCTAGGCGACTATAAGGAATCACATACTATTGATATTTATAGCTGGCTCGTTCGTTTTGTGTGTTTGGGTGCCCTTCCTTAATTTTTACTACTCTTCTGTTTACATTCAACGTCATACAGCCTTGCCATTAAGCACTTTATAGCTTTAGCGCGTTATTGCTAATAGTATCGTACACGAACGCTTATGCATGCTAATGGGCGATGTTTTTACATAGGCGTGCTCGAGCGTAGCTCTAAGTATAACCCATATTTTTTAGGACTGTACATGCATTTGTCCCTGAAAATCTGCTAATACATATAATACTGCTTGAAGTAAAAAGGTTGAAACCCTTATAAACGTTGAATACGGGACCGTGGTATTTGATGTACAACAAGGTACCTTGCCAAAACTTTGGGTTAGTTTAGAGATTGGCCAAAAACTAACTATTTTCTCTTCTTCTTTTTTAAGGTGTCATAATCTGTACATGGCCATTGAACAGATACAGACTACATAAACTGAACAAGGTTAGCTGGGCTACGATTTTGCACCATTTTTAAAAACGTATCGTTGTTTTTCTAAAAATTTGGTTTGTATACCGACGGCTGGAAGAAATGGTAGTGAGTCAAAAGCATACTGTAGTTATGTTCCACGTACTCGTCCGTGCTTTTCAAATGATAGTTGTCAACAAACAGAGTATGCCAAATCTACTTAATCATTGTTTCCAACTATAGGTATAGCTTCTATCGGGTTCTACAATGAAATATACAAAGTTCATGATATGTAATCATCTTAGTTTTGTGGGGCATACCCATGTTACCTCAACTTTCGTGTACAGCTCTATGTAAGCACTGCCACGCTATACCAGTATGAAAAAACCTTTTTCAAATGACCTCGATAAACCGAAGAAAAAAGCCACAAATTATTGTTGCAATTTCGATATCAGGCTCAATGGCCATATGTTTGGCCAGTCAACATCGATAAGCGTAGGATTCAAACGTATAGTACCTATGTGAAGAAACGTACTGCTTCGAAAAGAGTTTTCCACCCGTCCAGATGTCTCGTTCGTTTGCTGTTACCACCTACTTGAACGTAGGAGTACTGTTCAAACTCTCAGGAGCTTTTTAGGTTTGTTTTGAATCTCATTTTCTGCAGGCCGCCTGACTGAAAACATTGACCCAGTTTAGTCCTTAAGTAAATAAACGTTTGACGTCCTATGCTGCTGTAATCTAGCTGCATCCGAAAACTTGTGGTCTTTGCTTCTAGCATGAAGTGAACCGTGTATGTATGCATATATGTCCAGGTTCGGTTTTGAAGGTTTATATTTGCTATAGTAACAGCAGTTTGTAGTAACGTACATGCCTACAAAACCTGGGAACACGCAAAATAGTCTAGGGTCGGAACAGAACATCGATGCGCCTTCCGGTTTGCTTCACGCTGTAAGGAGCCGCCACTTACCTGAAGCAATGTATAAGTAAGGCAGCAACAAATGACTTTTCGTCGCAGCAGCATATTCTTCCATTATCATTGTTTTTTTCATCCTATACATTCTGTGTAATAAAATTTGCTATCAGCGTGCCCCGTTTTCACTTCGTTTATGCGCATCAATTATCAGTTCTGGGTTGTTTAGAGGAGGTTAGCAGGAGCTGAACACAAAGGTCATAGTATAATGGTTGCTAACTATCTTTTTTAACAGGTTGATCAGTTTATTATGTCTTACGGAGGACTGAGAGGTGCTGTTGCTTTCGCTCTCGTCCTCGTCGTCGATGAGGAGGTAGGTATTCATTTTGTAGGTATTCTCTGTTTTTTGAATAGTTTTGTTACTTTCTGTCGGATCAATTTGCACGTTTCTGCAACGGGGGGCATCGGCGAAGACCGCATGAAGTGTAGTATATATTCAATAGCTTTTCGTTCACGTCAATCCCGGCCTTATCTCGCTGAGATTCGGTCAGCAAATTTGTTTCACATGTCTAAATCCTTACGCCAGTTCCGTTCCTGTTCCAAGTTCTAGATCTGTCAATAACAACTAGGCTCGAAACTTACTATTATATACATATCTATATATCGATGAATTCGAGTCACCAAATTAGCGTAATGTTATGGGAATGAGTATGGGAGCAAAACTTTGTCAATGATTACTAACCGAATAGATAGAATAGCACCCAAATTCAGCCATTATATCAAAGGCTTTACTTTGTCACACGCATTACGACATTTGTGTTCTTCATTGATTCGACGATCCGTGTGTCCGACACGTGGGACGCATGCACGATGTGTGTAGGTGGTTCCTCAGAAGCGGATGTTTGTAACGACTACGATTGCGGTCATCTACTTCACGGTATTCTGCCAGGGAATGACCATCGGCCCGCTAGTCCGCTTGCTCAATGTACCCACAAAAGACTCTGTAAGCTATGATTTCGATCCACTCGTGAAGTTTCGAAATATTGAACTTCATTTAATCGTGTTATCATTTTCACCTACACTTACTTAAGAGGACGCTTATTTCACCATATGAAGGATCTTTTTATGCTTTTAACTTCAATTCAAAGTTATATATATACACTTTGAATTTATATGTATATATATATATATATATATATATATATATGTATATATATATATATATATATATGTACTAAAACGACTCTGAGGATTCGAAAAATTCTGCATCGGGACAGCATCTGTTCGATGAGATATCGTTGTATTGTGTACAAGATATGTGTGTGGCCTTTGATATCAAAAGAATATTTTTCTTCACGAAAAGCATTCGGTTTTAACTAATAGTTTAGTTTTTTATAGGCCAAATAGGCTCGCCTCAGCTCACTCACCAAATACGGCTTGTTTAGGGCAGCTCGTCTGCAACGCTATTTGTAAAATATCAGTCGTTTGTGATATATAGCAACGTGCTTTATTTTTAATTGAGTCGATAACAACTGGTGTTTTCTCTTTTTGTGTTTCACAGACTCGTATTTCAATGAACGAGCGTCTGCACACGCGGCTGTTTGACCATCTAATGGCTGGAATCGAAGATATCACTGGCATGTTTATGGGCAACTACAAACTGCGAGACAAGTTCAAGCACTTCAATAATCGATGGATCAGGTAAACGGAACATAACAGTGACGCGACCCTCAACTGTTCCGTAGTATTCAAAGAGAGTCTCAGGCACAAACATCATTCGAAACTAAGTTCAAAGTACACATAAAAACGGAATAAAAATCTTTCTCGATGAGCAGCAACTTTGAAGTGGCATTACTTACTCAGCAGACATATTATTTGTCTATTGAAGAAAACCGAAACGGCCCTGAACCTGCATCAGGTTTCGAACGTAATTATGAACAGATCGATTCGATTTATTAGAGTCGCAATCCATACTTACTGCTCGCTTGAGGGGTTGGATGACGTTACGAGCGGGGGCTCGCTGTGCAGGGAGAAGAATTCTCGAATAGAATATTGCATAGAAGTCTTTTACGTTTAGCCCACCACGGCGCGCTTATTGTTTAGAAGAATAGGCGACGATTAAGGGCGAGTGCTATCGAACAGATATAACAGATGCTATTGCTTATCGTAGACCTATCCTGCTAAATGACGATCGTGTACGGGAACCTAAGATCCTCGAGACCTGCTCAAAACTCACCATGGCAGACGCGGTTAGTACATATGCTTACCCTCTTTCGCTCTATGTATATATTTGTGTGTAAAATTCTAGGTTACTCCCTCTTCTACTTAATCTTACCTAATGAGATCTCTAGTAACTGACAGCTTCAATAGTAGTGAGCCTCCGCTTGTTTGCGACGCGTCACTTGAATTGCTGAGCGGTAATAGAGGAAAGGTCCACACGGTAAAACCGTTGATGTCTAAACCTGTGATATGTTGATGCTGTACGCCTAATATTTGATACGTTATTTCTTGCCATTGAATTTAGCGCTACTCTCATGTAGTGTACTGGCACCATTAGGTGCGGTAATTGTGATAAGAAAAATCTAAACAACGGCGAAGCACCAAACGAATTCGGTTAGAGACAGCAGACCTTCAGTTAGAGCTAGCCATCAGGGCAAGGACATGCCTTCGCCAAGCTCCATGTTAAATATATATGGCTGTATACGTTTATTTTACACACGATTAGTATGAGGTTTTGCATCCTGGATGGTACACGTTCAACATTTGACGATGTCTATTACAGGTGAACATTGTCAAAAAAAACAATTCGATGCTCAACACTTTAGCGATGTCGAAGGAAAATGGTATGTCTTTATCAAGTATCGTCCGTACCTATACACAGAGCAATCTAAATGCCTCAGGATCCTTCGGGTGAGTCATTCTCTGAGCGAAATACCGATAGTGATTTGAATGGTCAGTGGCACTATTTCTTAACATTTATACATTGTTACTGTGCTACAATATGAACATATCATACTATAGTGGTACAACTTTCCAAGTTGGCACTCGCTGCTCAATAGGCTAATCGAAGCTTTAAACAGACCTAAAGGGGTAGACCAAAAGTTTGAAGAATTCGCGTATAGTATACAAAACTAATATTATGGCAATGGTCTGTGTCTTTGGTGGCGTACAGCGGTCCGGGTCTACCTCGGAACGATTCTTTCGGAGGAATTCCTGTAGGAGACCGAGCTACTGATCTGAATTATGATATGAACGAATTGCATTGGTCGCCCAGCGGGAAGGTACGGCTGGTGAAAAGGCTCGTTTAAACTTCACTCTGATAAATATATATATATTTGAAAGTTGAAAGTTCGCAATATATTGACGTTTAAGGACTCGAAATAAACGAAATATAGCGCTAATTAGGCAAGTAAATAAATAATTAAAATTCAGCAACAATACATGTGTTGAATTACATTGCAAATTCATATAAAAAAGCACGACTGAAGGTAGTGGTTGCATGGTTACCTCGACTTAATGAAAGCAACTTTTTACAATAATTACAGTTGTTGTAGTGAGGGCTAGCTATAGCATTGAGGTAAGTGTACGAGCTGGAGGAACACGCATGAGGCCTGCGTGGATCTACGAGGTCGAATTCGGTCACCAGAGTGTTTCCGCCATAGTGTCCAAAAAGTTCTAGAGCCATCGAAAGCTGTAAAAAATGCTATTGTAAAAAATATTTTTTAACTAAATACGCTTTTCACGTCTCGGGTTCTTGATTTACAGGATATTCAGGAAGCAGAACTTCATCATGTTTTGAAGGATGCGCTTGCCAAGCCTAAGGTGAGTTTTTATCCCGTGTTTATCCAGTCTGTATAATTGTATTAATATAAATGGAACAAACTATTTTGATTAAATCTTCTAGTGGAAGCAAGCTTTTGATGCTATACCGAGGATGAAACTCCGAAGATTAGTTCACAAAGTAGTAATAGCCAAAAACGTAAAAAAAGAAATAAAGAATTTTAGGGCATGATATTAGCACATATGGGCAGTAGGTCATCTAGCTTTGGGGCTTTCAAGTCCTATAGACAGGCTCGCTTGTATATTAACGAATTGTTATCAACAACAACTAGAAAAACGAACTTACAGTACATCAGCAACTGACAAGCTGCATGATTGCAAGCATTGCCATAGAAGGCCTGTTGATGGTACCTACCGATATGAAACCCACATTTATCGTTCGTGGCCAATATCGATTTACACACACCACCGATTGCATCTCTATTCTACGGCTAAGGCCTCGCTAGCGTACCCTTGAAATGGACTTCGCGAAAGTCAGAACCAATGCGAGCCCGTTGAAATGCCACATGGTTAGTTTTACCATTGAATATTAAGTTCAATTTAATTACTTTGGACCTGGAACTCTATGGAAAAACATCCGAATGTGGACTGCGTTTTCAGCGCAGGATACGTCAGTAAGCCACCAGCGCTAAGGATGTCTGTCCTAGAAATTAGTAGGCACAAATTAACTGCGTGGCTGAAACGCACAATGAATTGCTCTGAATATAGCAAACAAATATGTACGGACTTGAATACCTGTAGTGGTAATTAAATGCCATTTTTCAATAAAAACGACAACAAATCAACGTTAGTAATTACATTAATAAATAATAAACAAAAGTAAGGAAAAGCTAATTTACCTACTATTTGGGCAACGGACCTATATAGATTAGTTTAAGTTAATTAAGCGTTACTGCAACATGTCAAAACTAGGAAAAACATGTGTTATTTCTTTCGATAATTGGAAAACACAGCCAATTCGGGAGAATAGCTGTAGGTTTTTCAATGCGTCAAACAACTGAATGCATCGAAAATTTGCTAAATGTTAATCCTCGTCGAAGATGCTACGTAAGGCTGCAAAGGTCTTATTTTGCACCTAGCGACTGAGCCGGTAAAAAACATGTATATATGGAAATGAGTGGCTGTATGATTCAGCCACATTACCTGTATGGTAAGGTGCGTGCTCTTTAAACCATTGTCCATAAGCTACCTATGGCATCACTGCAGTGACAATTTACACTGTGAAAGGATTGTTTACATATTTAGTACCATCAAATTATTTACAAGCATATATTATGCAAGCATAGGCGCAGCCACCACTTGTCAGCGGTCTGCTGGTTCTCATGGCCAACGTCGGACAAAAACGGGTCTTGCTGGATAATCACAGCTTAAAAGTATCCAATTCAAGCCCGCATAATTTAGCAGAGTATCTAAATCGAATGGTAAAAGACATGGCACGAAAACTAACGAACGTTCTTCTACTACCGTGATATCTAGCGTGACATTCTGCAGTCTTTCCTTTCAACAGACTACCTAAAGTTATTTAAACTTATGTTGCTCATATATGTCGTCTTCCTGATTCTAGTCAGCCAGGTTCGCCTAACAGCATGCTGGTCGCCTAGTAAAACTGTTAAAGACCTTCAACAACGTAACATGCTGTCTTAACTACTGCAACTATAAATCTCCGTATTAGATAATTATATTTGACGGAGGGACGTGTGAGATGGGCATCCGACAAGATACAGGATGACTGTACTGCAGTTTGAGTTAATTTATTTAGGCTGAGCGACCACGTTTGTGACTGGCGATGTAGATATCCCAATAAACGCCGACCGGCTTCATGCGAAGCACTGTTGCAAATAAGGAGGAACGTACAATGTGATACTGATGTACACTGGGGAGGTTTCATCGGGGGGAAATGTACTATTCAATGGGAACTAAGCCTTTATGCGGTCCATAGAACTTCGCCCTCAGATGACAGCTGATTATACCGTGGTTAGGCATGCTTGTATTAGTTAATGGTAAACGTTTGTCCCTGGGGAGTTCAATAGGCTTCATCATCTCAATTGCCACATTGTCTGCGAGAGAATAGCAAAACTCGTAATCAGAGCCCCCCCACCCACAATAACAGATAAAGACTGCGCGATGGAAACTGCTTCATCTGCTAAGCGGACACACGTATCTGTCGAACAAAGGATGGGTATTGGTGTCTGCCTTCGCCCAACAGGGGTGGTACGTAAACGGTTATTGATTGCTTTGAACACGACATGTTAACAGACATCGTTAACAGACCTGTTTATCATCTTCTAATTCGATCAAGCTTCACTTCGAAAGAGACGGTAGCTCCAAAAGCAGACCTTACCTGCGTGTCGCTTAGGTATTTAATAAAAATATTCCTGCGGAGACGTTGTATAAATAAAAAAAATCTCAATTTTTAGTAACACCATATGCAAGTTTGGTGACTTTCGCATTTGTAAACCTTGCTTGAGTAGTCGTTCCGGTACGATACACGGACCAGGCACATATGTGCTTCCAGCGTCCTAAAAAGCTTACCGCAGCAGTTACAGCCGTTACTTTTGCTATAGCGGACGTCGCCTCTCGGATTGAAACCGATGCCTAAGCGTTATTGATATTTACCATGTATCATCATTACGACTATCGAGAAAAACGCGAGCCAACGTTCGGCGACAGACAACAGACGAGAGGGAGGAAGGGAAGCAAATTTCGTTCGATAGATCTTTAGCCCCACTTTAGACTTAACTTTTTGAAGGTTACCAGAAGATCTAACTGGCGGCGATTCAACTGTCTACGAACTGGTACTCTTCGACTTCTGGAAAGGGTTGATCGGTCATATCTTTCCATATCTATGCTCCGTGTATGCGGCTTCGTGTATATCTGGAGCATTGGCAATTCAATCGCAGAACGGTCGTATAGTTATGCTTATCCGAAACGTAACTTAGTTCTCGAACGTATTTTGAGTAGTATGAAAGACAGGCCCTGGCCTGCTTGTAATGAAGTGCTAGCAGCATGAGATGAAGAACATTACTACCAAGAAGTACTAGAAGACAATAGTTGTTGCTGTTATTATTATTTTTTTAATGCTTGTTCTGCATCACCAACGTTCTATTAGGATACAGCGCGTGACCTATATAACCTTACTGTACCTGATCTGTCTCTGTAAGCACACGTCTTTCCCGCATATCGAAGCCTTAGATTTTCACGTTCAGCTTTTCGAAGACGAACCGGTGTCTACCGATTATTAACGAAAATTTGTTTAAACTGCCCACATTCATATGTGCATGATAGATTAACAATTATCAATTTAAGATACAAACAACGTTCACAAACGTGTCAAGTTGGCGGGCGCACTCTGTTTATTGAGTCGTCGCCTCACGATCCTACCGAAAGAAAGAAAGGAAAAAAACAACAGTTCCTTTATTAGAGTGTTGTTGCATATTTGGACTACGAAAAAACCAAACCTCTAACATATCAGTGTGAGATGTTTTCTATAGTGGCAAGGACGCGGCAATAGTTTCGACAGTTAAGGTGCATGTTCCTTTTTTAAACTAATTTATAATATACTATTTAATAAAGCATTGGGTTAGAGATCTATAGATGTCCTTGCATACCTATAATTACATATCGGTAATAGTTTTCGTTGTAAACTCTGTGTGCATATTAAGTGGCATACTATTTTGATGAATTTACAAATGTTCAAAGGCAAATAACTTCGAGTATCCTGTAGGCGTTTTCTGGTTCCAGGACAATGCTGCAGCTCCTTTTGATAGTTAGTCGTTTATCGTTTCCGAGTGATGCTAAAATATGTAGTTTCGTTTGTGATGAATGGAACATTTAATGGCAGACGTATCTTATTAACGTTTCCTATCCTCCAACATTTGTACTGACCGTTCATCGCTAAACGCAACGTTGAATTCATCAATGCCATATATGCCGATTCATAATCCCATCAATAAGTGTTAATAGGGTTTGTAGGATTTATAAACTGGCTGCTATTCTAAGCTCACACATAGACACAAAGAGTAACCGCCCGTCACACCTTGGTTTGCGCGTAAAGAACGTAAACTCCAACGGCCTTCTTTAATATGCTCCCCGTAAGACAGTCCCATTATAAGGTAGCATCCTTTCGTCGCCTATTAATTGACTTTAACAAGATATTAAAGTCAACTTGTTATTCAATCAGAAGTTACAATTAGGTATTCAAGCGCACGTTCGACCTTTAGCTAATTGTCCTTAATTGAGGCCTTTTCTATAGAGCTGAGCCTCTAAAACTAACCTAAAACTCATGCATAGCTCTTATTCGCACAAGAACTATGGGGGAATAAAGAGTTTCGTAAACACAGAGTGCTTTTTCTGCGCGAACACTTTTTTCGGTAACTCAGTGAAGCTATTTATAAAAGGCGGATGGTCGAAAGGCCGCATCGATTATACACACCGAACGAAATAAACAAGTACCCGCGCACAAAGGACACCGTAGAGACACCGGGGGGTGGAAAGATATATTTTTTTTACACTGGAAACACACGCTATAAAGCAATCAATCTATTATTCTACCTCCGATTGTCTATTGGTATCGATTTCGGTTGTTTCAAGTAAGTGAGGACACCGTGCCAATAGGACTAATGTAACAAATATGTGAATAAAGTCAAAGATAAGTCAAATATATTGAATTTCTGTTGACCGCGGATTTATGTGAGCATTCTATCAGGCAAGTACTGCTAATCAGGCTAGATCATCGAATTTGCACAGTTAGCTCAATCAGCGAGCACTGTTGGGCAAGCATTTCATTTCGTCGCTTCCCGCCGCCTAATCCTGCTTCGAGATTGTCTTGAATTCCTGATTCACGCGAATAATTCCAACTATTCCATTGGTCAAATCTGGACATGAGCCTAGTGGCTTTCGTTAAGGTCATTTACCGAAGGGAGCCTTTCACTGCCCCATCGAGGTTGGGGCCTGTGAAACGCCCATGGCTGTGTAGCCTTGCCGTTTGTAATGTAGGGCACTAATATTTTTTGCTTTCTCGATATATCGACGCATCCACTCATTAGAACTATGCTACGTAGGGATGCAATGGAACGCCTCCTATTCTATGTTGCTCCGACAGCAGCTGCAGGGGCGGTTCATTATGTTTCTCTTCTGACCAAGGTGGCGATCTACGTAAGGTGCTTAACGTGACCTTTTCACATATGAACACATCGAGTGCGGACACACTCTATGAGCAGCAGGAACCTGTGCGGCTGGCGACAAGAGTAGCTTCTGTCAGTCAAACGGATGTATTTTTTGTACGCCCCACTGAGAAATAACGTTTGCGGTAGGTCTAACCTACGGTCTTGGTACTGACCTGAGGCCTCGCTCCTAGTTTTCTTTACCCTTTTTTTTGGTTCGGACCGAGGCAAGCATTAGGAAAAAGGGCTCACGGGGTGAGAGTTTGCTCAAGTGGCCTTGGCATGACATCGGTTGGCCTTAATCAGTTACGCGCAGAATTCGTTGTTCGACCATTGGCGTGTTTTGCAGTGTGATACGAACGTGCAATAGTCAGGTAGGCCACCTGGCGACATTTATGAGTTAGAGGAAAAGCAGGCCAGCGTGTGTCCAGAGACGAAGAGAGCAAAAGAGCGTTGCAGGTGCCCAGTTGCTCAAGACGAACGTAGTGTTTCATGTACAAGTTTTCTTTATGAGACAGCTTAGCCAGGTGGTTAGTTATTCTTTGCCAGTAATACTCTTTGTTTATATAGCGGATGTCAAGAAAATTTACAATGGTTTGTATTGTGGCTACAGGCAGCGATACTGGTGTTGGCAGTACCATCTTAAAATGCCACTGACAAAATGGCAGCTGCTTTCAACTTACAATTATAGAGATTTTGCCATAGTTATTACCGGATTATGTATAGGCGACGCTCCCTTTTTGACACCCTGCATGTTCTAGTGTAGGCTAGCATATATATAATTGTAGGCTTAAGAATCATAGATTAAAAAAAAGGGGGCGCGACATCTCTCGAGTAGTGTGTTTCCATACATGGGGCCGAACGAAGTGTGGACTATGCATCTGAAATTGGCTGCGCTCTTGGGGTAGATTAACCTCTGTTAAAACCTGTGATTAACTGAATATCGTCTGTCTTTTTTTTACTAAGTTTTAAGATAAGTTCCAGTGCGAACTTAGCTCATATGGTGTGCGAAATGCTGCATGCTTGAGACGAAAAAAAGTGATGCGAAAAAAAGTCATACCAAACAATCATAGGTAGAACCGATTATTTCTTACTTGTTTGCGTTGTCTACCGCGCCCTGACTTCGTAGACCCGATAGTGACAGGCCAAGCCTCTGCGTTCATTACCGATAATTAAAAGCCGTCGGTTTATGTTCTATTTTCATTCAGTCGCGGTATATCCGCTGGCGGGACGAGCAGCGATCCCCGAGCGACAGAGGCCACTCGGTATCAGGTGCTAATCCTCTACATCACGAAATCAGGTTGCATGCAAGGTAAGTGTCATAAAGACATTACGGTATGTACTTGTGTTTTTTTTTTGTTGGCGTCCATAAGATCAGCCGGGAGCTGGGCATAAGTGCGTTCAGAATGGAAGCATGTGCTGGAAAAAGCTAGACTTTGCCTCGCTCTTAACAGTCAACAGTGTCCCCCCTCCCTCCCCCCCCTCTCTCTCTCTCTCTTCAGATTTGGTATTGTTACAAGTGCTATCGCCTCATATTCCGACGGGATGACACCCTCAGCCGTTTTCGAATTGAACCAGAACACTTTCATTTTAGTGGTAAACCATTGGCAACCCAGTGCTAGTGCATTAACCTATACTTAAGTCCTTTGGATGGCTTCACCTCTATTTTTGTAACAAGTTCGACCCTTTTATAACGACGGTACTTTATAAATATATGTAGCAATCTGGCATCTAGATCTAGTTGGAAATAAGCGGTCGGAATACTCGGAGTTCAGATTTTTTTTAAACTGTATGCCTGATGAAGTGACCGTAACAGGTAGACTGGCAAAACAAACAATCAGCAATTTTGCCTGTTTGCAAAGGATAATAAATTAGCTAGTAAACTACTGAAAAGAAAGATAATTTATTTTTAATTAAATCGATTTCAACATGTAGTAGAATTAATCATAATAGACATTTTTAAACTGATTACGGTTAATAAGTGTACGGAATGCATTCAAGTTATTGGCTCGCAAGAACCATCTTTGTGGACCCCTTTAGTACTACCTCTTAGACCACCTTTAGCGCTTACGACATCATACTATTTAGCTTTACAATTTGGAAGCCTATGATCTTTGTACGTTTGCTGCCACCTTGGCTTGGATATTTGGATTTGTCAGTTGAGTGGATCACAGATGAGTGCAGTTTCGTGTTAGAACTCGGTAGTTCATAGTGGCAACTTTTCACTTGTTATTGAAACCATGGATAGTAAAGTCACTCTTGAAGAACTATGGAAGTCTGTGAAATTTTACGTCCGGCACTGCGACATTAGACACTGCTTCAAGAGGCTGGCTCCTGCCTGACGACCTGTACGTCTACGCCCGGATTCGAATTTTCATCACCACAAGTCCTTAATAATTATTGAGCAAACATGTTAGCTATAACATAGACTTCTACTAATGATGCTTTTATCTGTACCTGTTTATTTCATCAAATCCCTTCAACGAGTAGAAGGGTAATGAGCGAAGAGGCCCGCAAACGCAATTTACGCCGTCAACAACAGCGTCAACAACAGCTGACCAAACACTCACACAGGGTAATTAAGCGCGTGATTAAATATTCAATGTATTTGATGACCTAATATCTAGAAATTGAGGCTTAATTGCCACAGCTCAAAGGTAGGATATTTGATGGATAGCGATATTTAGTGGATTTATAATCTAAGTAATCTTATTATTATTATAAGTGTGAAGTGCTTGTGGTTCGCCTAAAGTTTCTATAGTAGAGCTAGTGATCGCAGCGGGGTTGAAAATGTTCTTTGCTGGACTCATCTTCAACGCAACACTGTGAGCATCCCTAGACGTCATTGAATTTCTATTTGTACTAGCCACCTCGATTGTAATTCCTCGTCGAATGACTGTGGGAATAAATGACTAGCAGCAGTCGAGACAGCTGAAAATAGTCTAATGGCTAAGCATTGTTCACGATTCCTATCGTAAAGGGCGCCCCATGCGTCTGGCCCCTGGATAATGGCGCCACGTATACGACACATCATAGGCGTCTGCTAATGCAGAATTCATATGCTCCATCGATAGGAGAGAGTATGGCGAGAAATTTAAGTTGGGCGAGGGTGCATAGAGTACCAGTAGTTGTGATCCTTATTGATCAAATTAGCTCAATAATAATTATTCGTCTGCATGGTAATTAACAAAACTAGTAATAATGTCGTCTTGCCGTTCTATCGAATCTTTTACCTTTTCACCCCTACTGTATAGTTGACGCTATGCGGTGACCAATCTAGAAGTCAGATGAAATTATCCCGCAGCTCATCGTTCGACTCTTATTGCGGGAACGCTGTGGAATTGCTTTCAAAGTCGATAGGTACCATTGATGACACGTTCTCAAAACGCTCACTGCCGGAAGGTCTCAGCAGTGCCGCTGGGGAGGTGACGCTTTGCTGTTGCATTGACGTCGAAATGGTGGACTTCGTCCTTAAAGACCAAGACAGCAGTGTCTCCAGCGACGAGGTATTTACTCCCTGACATAGTTGAGGCTTTGTCGCGCGCACAACCTGACGTTAAAACGCTCGACCAGTGTGCACCCACGTCAAAATGACGTTAGAGCGAGCGACTACATAAACAGGATGGAAACTTCGGCACTTCTTGCAGCACCGATATCAGCTTGTATGCGCGTGTATTGATGATGAGTGCACAGTACATTTCACGTTTCACCGGCGTCCTGTTTTGGCACGCAAAACGAAATTAAATAACACCAAAGAATAGCAGTGAATGTACGTACAAATAAAGTGTATTGCATTGCCTTTGGGTTTAAGCTTTGAGAGAGTGCGGCAAAGCCGTTGAACTGGTCCGTTCAAAGGTCTGTAAACTGTATCCACGTTAACAGTTCGAGACAACACGCGTACTGCGGCGGCTCGATTCAAAAGTACACTGCTATCATTTAGAAGTTTGCCAGAGTAACATGGAATAAATCGAACGTGTTAAACGTGCTTCAATTAACTTGAATATATGCACCAGGAAGTTTGCAGTTTCTACTTCGGACATGCATTTTTGAGCCCATGACAATTGCGACCACCTATTGACACCATATTAGAAACATTTAAATAGGAATATACATTAGCATTAATGCTCCTAAATCTATGGCACGTACGAACAGATATATACCATATAACCTTTTCTTGGTTTCCATTGGATACTTAAGAATCTCGGTACGGCATCCGGCTTAAAACAAATACATTAGATTTCCCAAACTATGTATTTGCCACATATTTGGATTTATTCTGCACTTGCCGCTGAATTAGCTAGCATTGGACGTTATATACTGACGTTTGACGGCGTAATTTCGAAAGTACGGTAAAATATCTTTAGTCATGAATTGTATGGTGTGAAATCAATTACTTCATTTCCTGATTACGCAATGTTCAGTTTCGCTTTACAGTTATCGTCGTACAGTTTCAGGCACACGCACACACTCTGCATTCAAATCACACTTATTTTTCCCTCAAGAGATTGTCTTCTTAATAATTCTATAGATTTAATCAAAGTTGCTAAAGAGATACTGCACACGTGATTCATCGCATATCTATTCGGACCGTTACAGACGTTTTCCACTGACATCCTATTGGTTATTCTCTACTTTGATTTTAAGTCGGAAGTCCAAATTGTTAGCTTTAGCTTTTCAACTCAGTATTCAACATATCATCCACCTTTACATCACGGGAAAACTCTTAACCCTATATCTAATTATTCAATCGTGATATGACCGGTCCTTATTCAATAGACGCAAATGTCTGGGGGCTACCGACGTGGAGGAGTTCGTGCCGGCTATGGCGGCGGCGGAGGAGGCGGCGGCCTCGGCCAAAGAACGAAGAGCCACTCGCACTTCAACCAACCGGAAACGATTGAAGAGGGCCCACATCAGCAACTTGGAAGATATAACAAGGACTTTAATTCAAACCTCGAGGACGAGGAGGGCATCACTTTCGTCGCCAGAACAGCGTCTCAACGAGACCCTCAAAAAGATCGCAAAGTTCTAACCGAGGCTGAAGCTGTTTTGCCCTGGAAAAGAGGCGACGAAAATCTGGCAGAAGACGGAAGTGTTGGTCAGGTGGGGTCATCAATGTGATCTAGCGAGATACCAAACGATAATAGTAAACCGCAAATGGAGCTTTTAATAACAATTGGGACCTGTTATTCGAATGGACTAGTGTTAGCTCGTTACAGATTGCTATCCATCCATTAGTTTTACGCCATGCCAAATGTGTTCGATCACGTATGAACGTACACACGTGCAATGCACCTGCTGAATGCTTGGTTTAACGGCAACTAGCTGAAATATCGGAGTAAACAAATGTATAATTGTAATAATATTGACTGTATACGAAGTGTACAGCAAAAGTGGCCTGTCGCAGTATACTACACCTACGAGTGCTTCACTGCCTTGGAAGCATTGCATTTAAATATAATAGATATTTATTTGAGTTCTCCTAATCGTTGCGTCATTCCGTCGCGTTGCATGGATCGCTCAGGGGTCATCTGCGAGCCGTCCAATGCACGAAGTGCCTTCGTGGTTTGAGAACAAGGAGTACACCCGATATCGATCACCTACTGCAACGCTCATCAACAGGTAATGCACATTTCTGCTACACTTATTGCACTTGGAAATATAATAATGGGCTATAACAAAAAAGCTTTAACTGTACAGCGATGCAAAGGCCTTAGCCAAATGAACGCCGGCCAACTTTAGGAAACTACACTTAATCCAGAAAGCGAAATTTTGCAAAAATATGAAATCGAAAATTGTGCAAAGAAGAACGATAGCGTGTCTGTTGTGCTAATAGGTGATCTAGCTGAATCGCTCCGTGGTTCCATCACTTACTGATCGTAATAAATATTTCAACTTGTTTGATCAGTCCATCCAGATAGGATATTTGCATTTATCTATTATTTGTTAAACCGTTCTCCTGAACAGATAAAAGTGTTTGCTCAAGAGAAGGCTCCTCAGCTAGCGCTACTGTCCGTTCAACGCTGGAAACATATTCATCTCACCAAATTTTACAAAATATTAAAAAAAGCACATTTTTCTGCACCTGGCTTATCTCAATAGTTATGTCTGATGAATTACCGATTTCCTTTCATGTATTTTAAATGCTATATACGTTTTGACCGTTAGTGAGCCCATACAGAATGCTTCGTTCACTGATCCACACGCCTTTAGCACAATAAAAATCATTTTTGGTCCTAAAGCTCTAGCTCTCCATATCTCTGATTCATTGTTGTGTAATTTGCATACAGAGATTCCCTATGCATTGTCGAAAAAATACTTGATGTTTATTAGTATTTAGACGATTCATAACCAAAATGCTTGGACTCCTTGTACGTTAAGTGTACCCAAGGAGTATAAGCTAAGCCAATCGCCATCTTCGTTTGAATAGCTGCGAACGTTAAAGAGAAATATAATAGCATTATCCTTCCCGGCCGAATTAGAAGTTCTTCAGCATTTTTCGTTCGCCTTCATTCTTGTGAAGTTTTCGCGCCAATTTTTAACAGCCTCTTCTATATCTATTGATGAGCTATTATCTAGGCTAGCATTAGCTTGACTATCACAGTCATATAGTTGATCTTCTGTGACCATCCTGTTGATGCTTACGGTGAGAACGGTATCCTTTATCGAGGTGTTTTTTCCTTTATCCTACGCCATAGACTCGACATGAGTCGTTCAGCCAGCGAGAGTAGCAGCAGCAAGAAACCGGCTGTTTTCGATATTTTCGTGAAATTCGACCAAACCGGACCGTCCAATCGGCATAGCAACGATGCTGATACAACGATTATTCAGGTTGGTCACTTCGTGCATGCACTACGAGATTTTCAATCGATCTGTGCTTGAAATTGTATCCAAAAAAGCTGTAAATACAAGGGAGCGCGTACTTACGCACAGCCCAGCATGTACAGCATTTCCTGGTTACAGTGATAGCAATTGCACCAAATCCAGTTGGGCTGACTTCCAAAAGGAGCTGTTTTTTACGCTTGTCTTCATCATATGACCAATGGGTACTTCGACAAGGCAATGCTTACTTTTTGTATTTTGAAGCACGCACAGAATAGAAGTCACGTATAGACTGTGGCAATTGCTATGAGTAACGCATTATAGGCTGAGTCGCGCCTGTATTTTTATTTTCAGTGGTCGACTTTCGACTCCCGGCGAGTACTTTAGGTGATAGAATAACAGCAGGCACACCTAACGCCAAAACGACGCATACTTTGTTTTACATTCGTTTCTTATCCAATTTTTCCGATTAGGTGGAACCAGCAAATCGGCAAGAGGCTCACCCCAGGCACAACAAGGAGCCGGAAGATAATGTTCGTCTCTAAGAAGCTCTTGTTTAAGATTACGGACTACCGCTATTATTATTTTATCATTATCCGTATTATTGTCACTGTCAAGAAACAGCAAGTTCCAAAAATGACAACTTGTTTGATTGAAAGGGAATAGAAGCGTACAAAACTAAAATAACCCTGGTCTACCAGGTCGTTCCAAGGGACTTTCTAAAAACAGGCGGTGCTGTGATTGCTGGATCACCTCATGGATAGCCTTTTAGACCATTCCATAGGTGAGAAGGCTTAAGCCACGCTTTAATTTAAAGATGAGCTAATAACAAATGTCACTTACGAATAAAACGACGAAAAATTAGGCGAAAGTTAAGTACAATACCGGGTCAGTACCGATGTGCGCATCGGATATCTATAGGAAAATTGTAGTAACGAGGTCGATCATACGCAACCGGATGTCCAATGCAATTGAAAGGACGTCCAATACTTCTAGAAATGCCCGCATCCTACATTTTGGGTTGATACTTTTCAGCCAATTTCGAGTGACCTACGTTTCAACTATTACATCCGGTATTACCGTTATGCATTCCATCAGACGCTTCTAATACGAAACAAATTGTGTCTATACTCGGATTCGATGTGTCCTTAAGATTAGGAAGTAGATACGTTACACACTACGCTGCCACGAGGACGGGAATTTCGAGTAACATATAATTGCCGAAACGCGACAGGACATGTAAATATTGAGGAAAACGATAAAACGGACCAGTGCCACACAGCCTAGAAATCGCTAACAAAAGGAGGTTTTACTATTGGCAGTGTACAAAAAGGCCGATTGTACGCAAAAGTTCGAATTTTCCCTGTCCAAGAATATATATTCCGGTATGGCATCCTCCCGCTAAGTGAGACGGTATTTGATTGACGTAGTAGAGTATTATTGTCAGTAGGCGCGCGCCAACGCGCTATAGTACAGTTTCAATGACGGAACAGTATGTTCTGGTCAAACTGTATGTCCTGCCCCGATATAGATAAACAGACGAAGTGGTCAAGAGAGACCGAAGGTCTGAAGAAAAGCAACGACGAAACCAGTCAAGCTAAATATTAAAAGATATCTCTCTAAACACACTATTAAGAGCGAAACAAAGTTGGGTTTGTGTTCATTCCAAGGAGATAAAAACATTTTTCGAAAAAAAAACTCCAGAAAAATATGGATGGAAAATGCACTACAACAAGGAGAAAATAATTAACCTTACTGCATGTCGTTTGCCATTAGTACAAGGAAACAATGACGGAACCAATGGCGGATTGTTTACATACACTACCGTAGATCAAACAAGAGACACATGCACAAAGCCAGCCACAAAAGGTGACTAACTGATGTATGCCAACAAGTTGGCTGTATGAAACATTTTCGCTTTGTCCGCATATTGTTACATTGGGACCATCTTATCGAAACGCTTTAGTCCTCAGAGAACCCGTCAATCCACCGACGCTTCTCTAAAAAGGTCGAAAAACATGTATTAGTATAATACGCTATTACTGAACTTTGTTCCAAAAAGTAACTACGACAAACAGGTACCTAAGGATATCCCTACACATAATCACGTTTTAGTTTATAAGAAGCTCTTCACGTTTTGCAGGCAACATTGATTCTTATAAGCTTTGCCAATAAAAGGTAAATTGACCGTTGCTATTCGAACCGAACCTATTTGGGGTAGCGTAAACTTTTAATATATATGAGACCTGCGTGACCTCGTCATCCTCTGCTTTTGGGGAAGCTAGATATCGGCATTGGGATGGTGTCATAAACAGAATGGTAATTGTAGCCACTTGCGCAACACAAACAGGAGTTTACGTATATATTCCTACTTTATCCATGCATGTTGGTCGTAGATTCACCTTCGCGTCATGGATAGAAAAGTCGTTATAATAGCATTTGCGCCTTAGTTCCACTGGCTTTCCTCCATCGTGGTCCTATTTAGCGCCCGTGATAATAATAGTTGTGGCCATAATGGTCGGAGGACCATGGCTGGTTCAGTGGGTGCTGACGATTTTACTTTAAACATATTCTGCCTGTTAACGAGATAACTAAGTGTAGGCGAAGGGGGGCTAACGTCTTACGGAACAAAGGATTTGCAGCCTTTATAGGACTGTATAACGAAGCAAACTACGTATCTGGCAAATCTCAAACGACATAGAAATATGGTTCACAAGAATTGATCCAAAGCTGTGACAAAACACGTCGCTGAAGTTGTGCCAAACACCCACTTTATTTTTATTATTATTTGCTCTTAAATAAAGAGTAGAAAAAATTATATGTCACCTCACAACAGTTATGTCCTCGCTCTACTGAAAATGAGCAGGGTAGTGACCCAACTAGACAAAAGCAGTATTAGGGTCAACGTTCTACCGTTCCGCTGTTGAGATGCGTGAAGACGTACTTCAATCCAATGTTTTCCATCCTAGTACTTTGAATGTTAACAGTTAGTTCTGTCAGCTGATATTTTAACGGACGCTATTTTCTTTATTATTATTACTACGGAGGAGGATAGAATTTTTATTATGATAATTATGACACATAATTAATAAATTTTATATTAATTTGAACAGAAATTCACTTGATTACAGAATTCAGCTACGAGGCCTCGACTAATGATTAATATTATTACTCTAACTGTTATCGTTAGTATTATAATTGACTTATCAATTGGACTATTTATTCACTGCGAATTATTGGTGAAAAATTTAACGGGAAATATTTTTGAGCCTGTTTATTTCGTTTTCTTTCAAGATGTTTGCCATGAGTGCCTTGTCATATTTGTTATTTATTTCGATGATGCATTTATCACATTCATGAAATCCTATCCTCGTACATGACATCACCAATATTTCATTATTCCATGCCAGTACGCGTACGAATGTGCAAATTTTTTGACGGTGACCACGAAACAGCGGAAGACAATATAAAAACACCGACGTGCGCCCTATAACCAATAAATCAGTATCTGCACGACATACTTCTCAGGCTTAGAAAAGTTGCTGAAGCAAGCCAATTTTAATCTGGAAGAGTTGACAAGCGTTATTAACTCTGTTATGCTGAGTTCTGACGGCTTTTATTAGCTATAGACCTAAATAGGTCATAGATCTTCGTCGCACATATACATGCAGCTAGAGTCACACGCAGTAACAATTTTTTGTTACCGCTAATTTTTCAGAACACTTATTATTAACTTGCTTATTAGCTTAATTGAAGTAAACATATAGCCGATAAAAATATAGTAGTTATGTGAACTAATTAAACTATTTAACTTAACGAATAGTCGTTATTACAGTAATAGTTAAAATAAATTTAGACATACGTACGCTATAGTAATCTAAAAAAATGTTATGGAAAAACAATTAAAACATGTTGGTGCAAGCGGCGATAGCAAGCAAACCACAAACACCATATACAGATATATACATTACTATATACATATATATAAAGGCTGCGGTATTTACGTACTAATGCTGCGTTGTCAAGTTATACAGAAATGGAGTAGGAAAGAGTGAGAGAAAAAGAAACCGGAGTCGATAATGATATTCAGAAAAAGTGGGTTGATTCGACAGATTGACTGATTTTGAGTGGACATGTTGAAACGAGTTGGAAAATAAAGTAAAAATTGTTGGTTTGTATATGTTTTGTTGATGTTTGGGTGGGGTAAATTTTTTTATCGTTAATATGCAGTTGAAGGGGTCAAGCAAAATGAGGGACTGTTATATCATAGAAGATAAGGTAATGACTATGGTGCGGGTAGGCCGTTTATATGTTGTAAATTGGCAGCGCCCCCAATTTCTAACGTCACGTGGAGTATTAGAATGTTTAGTTGAGATTCTACCTACTCTCATGATGACTTTAGCTAATAATCTAGATCACATGCCATTTATGATATTGATTAATGAAGACCATTCGAAATAATGACGATAAAAAATACTGTTATTATGGATATTTTTCGGCTTATAACTGACCAAAACGATGACTCTGAGCCAAATTTCTCCCATTTCAAGGACTGTCGTGTTTTTAATAGAGTCAAACGGTGAATATCCTAAAATGTATCTTAAGGATTCTTAAAATGTATCTTAGCACTCTTGGACAAAGGATTGGTGAAAGGTCTCGTCATCTATACCTATGTCCTAAAACTTGGTGTTTATCCAAAAGTCTCTGCTTATCTATTTATCTAAAACGTCAGTCGTTTGTACATTCGCTATTTAGATACTGTGAAGCTAAGCGGCATTTCGAACAAACTATTCCACATTTAATGAACTTAACATACACTATGAGTATTTTTGACACACGTTAAAATTTCATTTTGCTAACTATTAAGGTTGATATCAATTACAGTTTGGAAGGCGACTTCATCAAGACGGGCGGTTCAATCGGAATAGACTACAGATGAAGCCGCGAGACAGCGAAATACACGCCTTTCAGTTATATTTAAAAATGGTGATATTATTGAGAAAACGAGGTGGAAAGCTTTACGATGGAATAAAGAGCCGAAATATGTAAGGTTTTGGTTTTTACCCACCGTTATTTATTTCGTTAAGTGTTAACACGGCAGCGTTCATTAAAAGGTAATAACAACGTTTTGAGTTAATCTAACTAAAGTCACAATTACCTTTCGTAAAATAGAGCGCTAGCAATCGTTCCACCAGTCGGTTACTGTACAACGATAGATTGACCGTGTTCAGTTTTCCTTTGAATTTATTCTTCTTCTTTAAATTTATTTCGATGAACCTTTCACACTCTTCAAGCTAAACAGTTGAATTTGACACACGTTGCATAAGAATAAATCTGAAAGCCAACTGTGTGAATTGAATATACGGTAAGATAGGAAATAGAGCACAAACTATCGTAGCATAGTTTGAAATTACAGGAGTCCATTTAGCATAAAGCTGTTGTTTAACACAAACGTAAGATCCACGTGCTGCATATCGAAATATATGGTACTAGTTAATATATGTCAGTCCTCTTTTCGGTCTGTTGAGGCCAATTTCGAATTGTTCAGTAGGCGCTGGCGACTACAGCTTGTTACTTTCGAGTTCTAAATGATCAGCTAAAAGAACTGTACTAGCAGCATATCTTTCGTGGCTTCTTCCAAGTCCTCTTTGCAAGGTCCACAGTCTGAGTTGAGCCAGCTCATTTGAGTCATCGACATATATTTTCATAAGCATATACTTTTGTTATTATTATTGTTTATATTTTTATAACATGAAGTAATACATAAATGGCTATTTCTATCGCAGGTCTTAAGAAGAATAGATCTCTAATAATGTTATGTATGCTATTATACACGATGTCCGTTATACTATCGCTTTATATATGCCTATATTATTTTACTGAATAAACAGCGTCGATAAAAGCTATCATTGCACTACAAGTGTTCTAATAAATTTTTTCAATTTCAGGAGTCAACATCCAAAATAATGATAGGCGGGCTGATGATGATAACCTTACTTTTTTCCAAAAGCGTTGTGTCTTTTGATGCCTTTCTCAACAGTCTTGATCCCTGGAATCTAGAAATAGTTTGCGATTATCCGAATGGTGAATTTTATTCATATGTACGTTACTCGGAAAGTATTACAAATACTTAGTTCATTAGATAGCGTATGACGCTACCTCTCAGGTTGCGACGTATCCAACGGGGTACGCGTTACTTAGTTTTGCGCATTACGCCGTTAATTATAGTCAGTAGGCAGTAACTGGTTTCAACCTAGTTAGTGGACTCGTGTTGATAATATTATTGCGAGTTATCAACTAATCTTTATTTTTTATTCATCAATTAAATGTAAACAAAAAATTACTAATAAGCTGTAATGTTGACAGATCTTACGAGGTTAATTACGCTTCATACAGTAAAAACATGTGTGTTTCTCAATGCGGACATATCTTCTTACTTGCCCGGATTTATTTTTCGTGAAGCAGTGTATAGAACGCCCACATAATTACTGTAACAATAACGCGCAGTTTTTCGATTTTCAACTGTAGCAATATTCGAGTAAACATTGCATTTTCTATTAAAGAATAATACATTTGATTTTATCAGTTCGTATATTTCTGGTGATGCTTGTTCTGCTAAAGCTTTACATATCAAAAAGTGTAAAATAAAAAAAAAATCAGTTAATGAAGAAAATTTAAATTGAGTCAATTCCAATAGGGGTTTAGCATTATTGAACATTTTTCAACATCTTCAGGGTCGAATCTTGAAAATGTTTAAACATACGAATATTTATTCAAACTTTCAAAAATATATTTCCTCAAATTCTACTCTTGTACATTTCTACTTTCAGCAAGATGAATGCACGGTGGTATGCCGAATGTGGATCGATGAAATCACTGACTGGGTTTGTTAATTTGCTTTAATATAATTTTTTCTTGGTAAATATTTTTAGGCTGTTAAAGGTTCAGCAAACCTCAAGCACCCTATCGATGTTATTAAAAAACTACTGAAAAATCGTTCACACTGCTTTCACTACAACTACCGTTGTCAGCGTTGTCAGTGGCCTCTTTTTACTTTGATCCCACCTATATTGTTATGATTGTACAATTCAATATTGGAAAATATCTAAATGATGATAATAGTTTATTATTACAATGATAATATTTTCACAATTATTTGTTCAGGGTTTCAAGCGGTTTGTCCTATACCACAAAATGTGTGGTCCTTTAAAGCAGGGTAGATGCCATAAAGCGACAAAAGTTCCGAAAGATGATCTCAGCTTCCTAGGAGAAACGGGATTTTGCCATCCGCTTTGCCCAAAAAAAGTCGAGGGTGACGACCTTCATATGAAAACAAGACACTGTTCACGATATGTAGAAATGTCTCCTAAACAAAACCCTCAAAGGGAAAACCTTACACTTTGGGGTACTCAGAGGAAGCATAGACAAAGTTATAAATGGGATTTTAAACAAGACAATTTGAGAAGCTCAAGATGGGCCTCAAAACGAGCCTCCACACGACACCGTGTTAAAATGCCTAGAAGCGTCCGGCAACGGGAGCCGCAACAAAATTACTTCCTACAAAGAAGCCAAAACTTAACACACAATAACATTCAACAACCAGCTTTTACGTGCAGCAGCAGCAACATAACTACCACACTCAAATAAGTTAAGCATGCATATTTTTTATAGGTAGACCGCTATTAAAAGCGATCTCAAATAGCGCTATTAATAATACAGAATAAAAAACATCGTTTTGTTAAAATTCGTAGTATAACATTTATGATGATGTTTCATTCGTCTCATTATTTTGTTCTCCAAATTGTAGGTTATTCATACACAACTAACAGGTATCTACAAAGGGACATTTGAACTTTCATTCAAATCGGTGGCTTTGCTTCTCATTGAGCGTAACGTAAAGAAGACTGTACTTCTGCCAGTATAAGCCAGAGTTAGATTACAGTCCTACGTAAAATGTAACTGAAGCTGGTAGCTTTCGCCGGAATATTGAAATGGTAGTAAGCTTTCTACCGAATGCTATCAAGAATGAAGTGCTGTTACAAAAATTACGCGGAAGTGAAATGATAAAGAACACATATAACAAGTGTTAATAGTATGCTATAGCGCTTCCAACTATAATATATATATAATATATATATCTAACATACCACTTGACACTTAGCCATATTGAGTGAAGGTGCAATCGGAAATGTCAGTGATTTAGAAGAACAGACGCGTTCTACTGGAGAAAATTTTCGGAGGCAATTTCAACTTCGTCAGATCGTATTTGCTGAAAAAATGCAAAAAGGAAACGAGTTTTTAAGTATTTTGCTTGGAATGACGTCGTATTAAAAAATAGGTCTTCACATATTAATTGTACAGAAGCCGTTCAACGCAGACACAATCTCGTATAGAATAGTAGTACAAAAGGATCTATGACAAATCGTCATAGAACAAAATACAGACAAAGGTACTACACAAGTTTATACAGCTGTACAGTATGACAACAACATCTACTTGAGAACAGAGCTCAATAAAACGCCAAAATGAACAACGGTTAGTTATAAATTCATTTTCAATAAGCCGCCAAATGGTTTTTAAAGATGAAAGGTGATAATTTTCTGACATCGAAATTGTGTTTGGCGTGTGATTAAGCGTTCTTAGTTTTATATAAATAATCAGTTTATTAAAGCCTCGGGAATGACGGCGCCGGATGTGATGGTGGCGTACTGCGCGTACTTCGTCACCACATACCTGTTAGGGCAGTTCAATCTCTTCTCATGAGTAGTCCTATATCGCTTCGGTATTGACAAGCTTTACGACGATTTTCAATAACGCAGATCGCGCGCATTAGTTCGTGGAACGGATACGTGGAACGTCTTCAGTTCATCAGTAAACAAGAGTATGTTAGCAAATGTAATAGAGACAGTCTGTTTTCTGAAAACCGGTCGAACTCCAATATACGTTTCAAAAAGACACTTGGAGATTCCGTTTGGATATTTTCGCACACGGGAAACAGTTAACCCATTCATTTGTCACTTCTGAGTCAGCTACGTCGCTTGTTTGATTCTTAAAACTTTTTTCGGAGACGCAATCTAATCTGTGAGGAAATGTACCTATTTTTACGTCCTCTTCCCGTGTACTATGTGCACTGAACATCCTGCGTATATGGACCAAATAAGCTATAGTAGTTCTTTTAGCGAAGGAATATACCGTGCAAAGCTGACGTACAATCTACTCATTAAACCTAGTACCGTTTATTCCATAACAGACAGACATACACACCTTTACTTTATTTGAATTGACTTTTTAAGCCTGAAAAAATATACACCAAATTTTATTAAAAAAAAAAAGCAATTTATTTCCTGGTCTATGCGTGTTTTAATAACTGATATAATTTAACTACCTGAGATTCGTTGTGAGATTCGGTTTGATAAGGGCGTTTTCAAAAACTTATTATTTTCGAAGAAAATAACCTTTTTGTGCTTTTATTGACTTCTCTTATATAATATTTCAACGTACGGCCGCTACAATGCTATGTATGTTTTAGCGGTCATATGCGTGCGTATATGCGATTACATATGATCATATATGATTACTCTTACATATATACACACACATCTAAATAAACGAACATATTCGCACATAGCAACCCATAATAGGCAAATGCACCAGGAGGCCCTCTGTCATCCCTCAGAACCAGGAACTTCTTGACTAGGTGTTGCCTGCAAGAGTTACAACCCACCAGCGCCTTCAAATGTAACACTGCTCAACCTTATTTCGCATCCCCGGCGCTGTTAAACATATATCGTTTATCTAAAATAACCCTAATCGTTAATGAATCATATCACACGCCAATTTCAAGCAAGTGCTACTTAGTCTCGCTTTTCACATTTCTTGAAAAACATAATGTACACATAACGTTTTAAGTAAATGATGAGAGTGTGTTCTATAGGAGAGGCCATTCATAGTAAGATACACAATTGGCGCAATAATTGTATTACAGACGACAAACACTCGTATCCATGGTGAATATGATTTGGTTATGATGTAAAATATCTTCAGCGGGCTCCGTTTACAATTGAAGGTTCCATTTTATACTGTGACGCCGGACGTAAAGCATTACCTCGCTGCATCATCCCCTGGCCAGCGATTTTTGTCTTAGAGAGTACGGCAAGACAAACTAGTAAGTCTCATGTCAAGAGTTTCTTCAAAATGCCTTGGTCGTAGAACTGTGGCCTCTAAGCGTCAACACGTGCGTGGTATAAAGATTGCTGATTGAATAACCGTACGATATAAATCATAACTAAATCCACAAGTTTAATATCCACTCCAGATTTAGGCTGTTGTATTCTTACACACCTTGCTCAAACTATCAACTTTCTTTCCAATTTTCTCTCAAAATGAAACAAATCAGTATGTATGCCTATGAGTTCGAATGTTTTTGGAATCGTACATGAATTTACAAACAGAGCAATGCACTATGCGGTTCAGATAAGCGGTGCAAAATAATACGGTGCTTTTACCTTCCCATACCCTAAACGCACCGTATTATACACGAAATGCACTAGCTTTTCATCGTAGATTATTCATCCAGTAGATTTGCATCAACGAAGGTGAATACAACAGCTTTCGTGCTGTGATCCTACCATAAATGCACTATAGAAGTCTCTTGGTGGCGTTTCGTAGCATTCAACAGCTAGTTTTTGCTTTGCTCTAATCAAACTGCAGCGTTAGTCTCTTAAAATATGGGAGCTGCTCTCTCTTTGTCGGAAGCTTATTTGCGCCAAAAATCGCTTTTGATCTTCGCTCTTCACACACTCATGACCTGATGGCCTGACGCCTACGGACTGCTCGTCGTTCATGGTATTTGCGAGCGTCCGATATCACCCGTACTTGTTAGCGTACTGTAATCACATGCATAGATAACGACAAGAAAGTAAGAAAATATAACTGTTATTTTTTATACCACTGATTCCTGCTTTGTTCTTGATACAATAAATAAAAGGCAAAGAAAAAATAAGTAAATAATGTATAAGGCATAGAAAATTGCATTCGAATCCTGCAATAGGACATCAATCCCGATATAATCAAGTCCTCTCATAGTTTACATAATTGGCATGAAAATCAACAAACAGTTACTATTCAGCAGCTATGTCTAATTCTGTCCTACAGCTACTGATAAGTTTTCCCTCGTATACTCATTTATTTAAAAGGCTGACTGCAGAAGCTATTGGCTCATGCTGCTTACGTCGGAAATGAAATTTAAAAAACAACTTATGAGCCATCCACATTGTCTTTTGTGCGCTCCTTCGCTTCCAACCCATCATCGTCGGCGCCACAGCTAAACTCGTTGAAATACTTTTCTAAAACGGTAGGATCCACCGACGCCTCTAGCTCGTCGGCCGTCATGCACACTTCCGCTGGCTCCAATTCCGGATCGGAATACACATCAACATAGCTGCACAAGCATGAAAAACGTACTGTTAGCTATAAATGTTTCAAAATTTACGTCCGATGCTATTTCCTACAAATTACTCTTGATGGTTGGCTCCCATTATTAATAGTGCGTGTTCAGGCGATTTTGAATCTATAGCACCTCTAAGTGTCTCGAAGTTAAAAAGATAAACACATTACGACTACCCGCCAGCTTCTCCAATTTGAAATAAAACTGTACTCTGACAGATAAAACGTTCCTAACTCTTGTTCGGTAGCAACAGACGCAAAAAATGCTTACGGACTGGCCATCGAAATTATATACTTCGAGAAATTATATAATAAAGATTGTAATAAGACCTATTCGGTCACTGGACAGATTTTTTTTCAAAACGATTTTTTAATATGGTTATCCGCTAGGGCTTTGTTTTAATTCCGTAAAAGTATGCGTGTACATATTTATGGTGATTACAGTCATGATTGGGTTTTCTAATTACAACGTGAAAGGCTAAACTGCCTAAAGTGTCAAGCAAATAAGTTGAGAAACAATCGCGTCTGTTCGAGATAATCTTAGAGGTACTCAGTCGTCTTACCTGAAGGGTCCGACAATGGCGTAATCTGAAAGACGGTTTGTTCTCTGTGTTTCTGCAATGGCCCGCGCAATCCCGTTCAACTTTTCAAGGCCTGCACAGTAATTACAAACCAAATAAGGTGAAGGACTTTAACCGGTGATGCTATCCAAGCTATTCGTTACACATGTTTAATTTCTAACCGGAATCGCTACAAAATGGTTGTAGTAAACTTCGCTGTATTTTAACAATTTAATTGGGAACCGTAATGCAATATTATGCATTACATTCGTATTAACGTATTAACCAACATAATAATCTCAACAATCTTTATAAAACTGGGTCAGTCGCACACTACTGGCATACAGTGCTTAAAGTGTCTCAGACAGTGACGGTAACATCATCTACATTTCTTTCAACTCTGAGATTTCACTCTTCTCTCACATGCGCAAGCTACGCGACTGTGCTTACCTCGAAAGCAAATGACATCAGGGCCTCTCTCCTCAGGCTGACTATTTCTGCTCCAGTAATCGGAATTGGTATTGAGCTGATCGCTGGTTTTTGATGGCGTTAACCGTGGGCTTTCAAAAAAAGGTGCACTAGGCTCCTCTGTATCACTCACTAAGTCAGCACAAAAATAAGAACCATAAAATGCTTGCTAATAAATGTTATATTAGGCACTACTGAATACCATTTAGCACACATAATTATTATGACCAATTATACAACTTTCAAAAATAAAATTACAATAGTGCTCTTGCTACGGATAAGTTCCATTTAAATTTGAGTAACTGCTAACATACAAACGAGAACTGAAACAAAGTCAACTAAAGCATGACAGAATCGCAAAAGTTCGATAGCGAATCATTATAGCAATGTCGCGAACTCTTTACTGAAGTCATTTTACTTAGAAGCATGGTAACCAATATTAGATTTAACATATTATTGTTATGATTCTTACCTTCCACTGCAGCTTAAGCACATTCATGCCCACAAATGCAGCGTACCCAGCTTGCAGGTTATATACCCTATTTCTCTTTGACAACTATTTCTTCCAGCATCTTATTTTTTTAATAACTTGCTAGCTAAAGGACACTATTTTTCAATATTAAGCTGCATTAGAGTGCATTTGACCTAACAACACTGGACATCTCACAACACCTACCAGAGTGACAGCTGCACTCGTCACAACTATCGCTGTCTAAGCTGTCATCCAATGAATCGATATCATCATCTGCTGAATCCTCAGGATTGTCGCAAGGTATCTAAAAAAAATTTAAAAAAAAAACAAGAAAAAAATTAGAAATATTGTTTTCTGTTCGTTAATAGCAAGGTATTAATAACAAATAAATACTGATCAATGATCCTTCACAAAGGACGAAACGAAACAGGCAAGATCACAAATTACCTGACCTCATATACCTGTGATCACATACTAAGAGTAGTAAGTACGAGGCTCACGTTCTGTTAAAATGAAGAAAAAACATAAAAAGTATACCACGCCTCTCTTTCTCAACATGTTACCTGATCTATATACACTTGCTTTGGCAACTCTAAACTTCCACATAAATTTCGATTGTGATCGGTTTTTTTCACATTTTGTATTTGCTGTTTTCCATAACAAAATATAATATTTGCAGTCGCGTATTCCGCTCGCACTAACGCTGGAACTTGAAGGCGTAAAGGAACTGGGGTAACGTCGAGCACAGCAACCGCACCTTATGTTTTCTAGATCAGACCCAGCTCAAACCACAGACGAAAAGAGTAAATGATCTCATATTCCAGCTAAATAACGCTAGAAAACACTGGCGGCACTAGTAGAACTGACGATTGACTTTGCCCCTTAATTTAAAAATATGTTTTTACATAAATGCCATAACCGGGTCAAACTGCGATGCGCAGAGGCGCCCCTCTGCGTAAATAAAGCTGGCTTTTAATTCAGCTTAACATGCAGCACAACAATTACTGCCGAATGTTATCCGCAAAGAGGATCTATACACACCCGAACAAACTGGACATTCCTCAGGTTCACGCTAAGATCGGCTACCTCTTCTAATACAGTTACGCCCCATGCAGCGTCAAAACCGGCATTACTTTCCTTCTGGTCAACGATTTGTTTTGTCGGAGTTGACGGTATCTCATGATCTGGAATAAAACCGAGGCAGAACTCAGATTATTGCTGGGCTTATAAAGCCTCATAGGGCCACTCTACAAACTTAAAGACCGCCACATATAGATGAACCAGAAACGGCTTAAGCCGGCTGCATTTAAAATCGTCATTGCAAGGAAGAGACGTGGCTTGAACGCGATTCGTCAACACTTCAATGGATCAAACTTAAATGAAAAAAATAAAAGTATTTCAAACGAATGGTTTACACCACAGTAAACGTATGATAGGCACCAAAGCTGAAAATTTTTCGTCGAATAATCTGCTAGTTCGGAACAGAAGGCTTTCTGTTTCTTCCTTAGGCCGACCTGTTGTAATAGGTTATTACAGGAATAAATACATTTGGATTGAATTGGCAATAATTTAAATAAGCATGTTATATGTACAGAAATGTAACAGCATTACATACAACTATATCAATTATGGCCACTGGTATCAGGTAAAAACGAAAGCTTCGGTCAACCCGTTTTAGGAACAGATGGCAAGTCCTTTTGCGGGACCTAAATCTAATATGGTACTGTGCCAAAAGAAATATCAGAGTGTACAATAACAGACAGCACCCAACACCGGCTACATTGTAAGATACTCATGCATGTTCTTAAGTTAACACAGCTAAACAAAGGCGGCTTCTAACCTTGCGAGTCCTGTGAGGAACTCGATGATTCTTGACAATCCTTCAAATCGCTTTTTGGTCTCTTCTCTGCCTGCTTAATGTGTTCCGCCATCCTTTATTGGGCCTTGCTGGCCAATCCTCGCCTCAACAATTGATTCAGAAATACGGAATTCTATCTGAAACAAAAACGAATAAAATGCTAAACGCTATTTGTAAATTATAGCTCAAAAGCCTCCTTAGCTTCAAGGTTCTATAGCTTTAAAGTTTTCACGCTAAGTAATATAGGATTATACATACTGGACTTCCTCAGAGAAAATCCTAAAAGTAAGCACCGAGTACCACTGTCAAGTTCGATGTCTAGATACTCTTTTTGCAGGACCACAACTGTTTTGAACTGTTACGTATATGCACTGCTAAAATCAACTATCGAATAAAAAAAGTTCATTTTAGAGTGTAAGACACTTCATCACTGATCAATAAGCAGTGCTGCATAAACGGTTTGGCGGTCAGGGTGCGCAAATGAGGATTCGTGTTAATCGTAAAACATCTCATCAAGTGCATGTGGCACATCACTTTACCAAGAACTGTGTGTTTAACATCGCGCGCGCGCGCGCGACACGCGCTGTCTCCTACACCGATCTGTCCTAGCACTGCCTATATAAAGATTTCATTTCGACCATAAATAGACCAGCGGAATTTTAATGCACACATACATTCGTATTCGCCAGGTAGCTCTATCTATAGCTATCAAGGTAAATAAAGGTTGTATGTAAGGTAAATAAACATAATATCACACGCAAGAGCAATTTCTCAGACGGTATTAATCTAAACGTGAAATCTGGACGAGTGAGTAACCCCATCTATAAAAAACGTGGCACCCGACAATTTCAAATAATAATAACAAGTGCTATATCCACGCATAACAACCAAATACCCTTATTTTGAAGGATCATATTCAACGGTTTCACGTATAAATAACATAACACCATAACGATTCTGAGATCAAGCAAATCAGCTACTGGAGTTTCGCCGTAAATTCATATCAACCAATAGGTAGTGCTGCAATCGCTGCCATACGAAGCGCTGATGACGGTTGTTTTTCGTAAATTGTTGATTATTAATCATATTGTTACAGACGAATTCCTAAGTAACCGCTCTTAACCTTGGCAGCATTCCAGCTTATTTACGCCACCGTTTCATGTGGCAAGAACCACTTTTTCGAAATATGTAACTTAACACTGATCTTTCATCTTTCTCAATTGTATTGTTTTGTTTGTAAATGCATATGCGCATGGTCATCAAATGACACCAACTCACTCAGGTCAATATCCGACGCTATCCTCAAGGATAACTGACTGAAGAACATCTGAGTTAGAGGCTGGTTTACACTCTAGCCGTTTGTGTTGTTCCGTATAATATTCGAGAAATGATTACAGCATTGTTTCAGCACTCACAGAACCTCTTACTGTCTTGAGGGCCATTTAATCAATCTACAGCTGCGTGTCATTCAGTTGATTCACGGCATACAATAACAGTGTCTTTATCGAAACATTAAGCATCACATTAATCACAACAAGAACGAGACGACTTGACAGTAGCAGACGATGCCGTCATCAACGTCGTAGTTTGTATACAACACACTTAGTTGGCGGAATTCAATTCTCGGAACGCTGAGACGGTTAAGGATTGGAAAGCCATATAGCGTTTCAAAAGGCACCTTGCGCTGTATCATAAAATCGCGCGAAAACATCTTTCTGAATTATTTGATGAACAGTTAACTACGACTTGATTGGTCGTCTTGGCGTCAACCCCACATGTTGCTAAGAGGCGCAATCAGATAACTTCAGACCAAAAAAATATGGCTCAATCGTAAAATCATAAAATCCATAAGTAGAATGTAGGAACTGTGAAGCCCGGACTAAAGCACCCGCAAGCTATACTTGTAGTGCATAGCTATATTATCCGCTAAACGGAAGAGACACCGCTTCACTTACGTTTTATGTTCTGAGCTATTTGAAGCATCATTGACAGAGTTCTCCCACAATCACTTCTTCTCGAATTTTCAGATCACGTACATCGCATTATTACAACTGTATTATTGCTGGGGAGCTAACAGTGATTAAGTTGTTGCTAAATAAAGCCTTGAATGATATTAACTCTTCAAAATAGAAAATTAACAGCAATATATATGTATATATATATATTAAATAGTGGAATATGTAGTGTTCATCGGTAACTCTCAAGAGAAATAAAAAAAATCCTCGTTTTTTGTTACTTGTTATTGTTGTTGCTTGCCGTTGAAGACGAAGCAGTGAAAACACGTACATCATAATAAATACATAACGTTTCAATATATAAACGGCTAAAAACATCGCAAGCGGTCATACTAGCATTAATCGGTTTGGAACCTAGACCAGTTCATGAAGTGTCTCCTACGTTTAGTAGGCAAACACGTTATTATTGCACTATCTGTAACTCTAAACACTAATTTGCGCCAAAAGAGCCGCGCATACTTTCACAGATAACAGCTAGCCGCTATTGCCGCAGTACAGCTGCTGACTGGATGGCTGCTAAAATCTTGCGGCACAGGCTACGGGATCAAAAAAAGTTTTCGATCATTTTAAAAAAACAGTCACTTGATAGCTGGACAAAGTATGATTGAAGCAACCTTCTCCAGACTGTCCAAAGACTTTTGTCTTATTCCGTATAGGATAACCGTTCGCCATCGCGGGCGCTTCCGTATTTTCCCAAATAACGCTCCAACATCCACAAAAACGACATGGAAAGAACAAGACGGAGTGGCTACGCGCTGTGTCGCGGTGCCGGGCGTCGACTCAGAACCACCAAGTTTACGCGACTCATTAAGGTCGATAATTTCGCCGTCGATGCTAAATATGGATACACACAGCTCTAGTAGTGGCCTTTGGGTTTGACACTCGATGAACAGGCTTGAAGATTGCGTAACCACGTCCGTGGGTTCGAAGCTGTGACCTCTAGAACCTAACTAATGGTAACGTGGTCGAAGAAGGAGGCGGGCTATGAACTCTCCTATCTACGGCTATTACCATACCTATAGAAACGGAAAAATCTATAAACGTGTACTGTGACTGTTCCAACAAAGTTGTTCATCTGTAGTATATCTAGTTAATGAACAGATGTAGATGTGAACTTGAAGACCGTAACATCCCCGCCCATTCAATGACAGAGTGAAAACTTTGTTGAAAT
The DNA here is from genome assembly GCF_002532875.2 of Varroa jacobsoni. Lineage (NCBI taxonomy): Eukaryota > Metazoa > Arthropoda > Arachnida > Mesostigmata > Varroidae > Varroa > Varroa jacobsoni. Next base: position 135,248 of record NW_019214254.1, read on the forward strand.
GGCCGACTAGTTGAATCTTCCTCTATCCATAGACAGTGGTCGTTAATGGGTTGAATAGGAGCACATGCTTTTATTATAGTTAGTGCAACGAAACGTCACCAAATTGATCGTTATTCTAAGAAAACGAAATAAAATGTCTACAAAGTGAAACGTTTTTACGATTTACAATTGCGGTGCATAAACGTCGCTTTTAAACAGTAAAAGTTGCACTATCTTTGGTACTCATATGCGCTATAAAATGATAATAGTATTTTTTTTTTTTTCACTTGCCTATATGTATAGTTTTTATATAAAAATAGATCTAAACCATACGAAGAAATGGGATTGATCATCGTCGTTGGATTAAGGTACCTCGAGTGATATATGGTATATGTTAGTTTATTTAATTGTCTTTGGAATAAAATGAACCAGTAATCAATTTTTTAATAGGAACGAAATACGGAACGCGGATTCTGGTATGAAGCACGCTGTGCCGAACGCTTTATTTTGATGACTTCTCGTGGCCAGCTTGTGATTGTTTTGTTATACGATTCGTCTTAACGCCATTAGGCCGCATTGCCACATCCATTTCTTTTGCATTCTAGGCCTACCCAAAAATGCACGCAGAAGAATCTTCCATTAAATCCGAGTAATCCGTTTGATTTCTTTGCCTATACGACTGTCGACGAGATTACCCATGATAGTTTAAACGCGTTCATAACTTACGATTAAGGTTCGGCTACGAGGCGGAAAGAAGATGATGAAGATTCTCAGCCATACGTTACAGTGAATATGTTGAAAAAACGGGACAGTAGATCGCTAAAGCATCGATTCGATATGTCTACGAGTCTTTTTTTTTGCGGACCATGCGGACCTGATGCAGTACGATACGTGCTTTAAAGTTATGCGGTCCATCAATATCGTCCTAAAAAATTACCCTATAGATACAGGCGATTAGGGCATTGACTTTTTAATTAAAATTAATTACTGCTTAACTAACATATATTCATTAGGTTTAATATGTTTTAATCCCATGATCCACTTACGTTCTTTAGATCCAAGGTTCTATAGTCTTTCATTATGTCGTCTTCGGCATATCGGTTCACGTGAGTCTTTATTTCTCCTCGTTGTTGGCCTTCATCGTTAGGGCAATGTCGGTCTTTGCTGACGTCTACAAGCGCAAAAATAAAGTAGATCCTAGTGGAATCATTTTGAAGAACATTTTCATCTCGCATCACCTCGCTTACTGTATTACTAATCTGGTCATCGTTTTTAAGGATCTGGTACGTCTGAGATCAGAAGAAATTGCCTTTTCCATACAGCGTTCCGATTTGTATGAGGCTCTTTGTAGGTGGGCTTCATACAAAGTTTGAAAAATGAACAATATCTTAAATAAGAAAAATGTGTTTTATCGCCCGTTACAAAGCAAATGAGGTAGACTAACAGTTCGTATAATGTTTTGACAGATTCCGGTCTGCGAAGCCGAGTGAATATATATTTTAGACTCTGACACCTCGGATACCCAAAAGGTTTATAGAATGACAACCAGTTGTTGCGTAGCCAACAAAAGATTCCTTACTCCACTGTGCACATTGTGTTACTAGCGAATATCCGATTAATATTATTATATTAAGTTCTAAAATTATGCTTGCGAAAATTTTCCTAGTTTATCTTTTACAAAACACTCACAATCTCACTCAGAGTAAATACAAAAGCTTTAAAACCTAAGTGAGTGGTTTATTTCGGGAGCTAGGATTCAATATTTAGACGAGACTCTAGTTTTTCCTTTTTAAACTTTCTTATAACAACATAATGCATTTTGACTTGACTGGGAAATAACCGAGCTTCCCAAGCGCACTAGTCTATTTTTGCATTGTTAATAGAGATATATCTATTCTGGTTTCACCACCTGAGCTATTCCTTATCTGGATTTGTATTAAAACTAATTGTTGTTTATGATAAAAGGCTATATGCTGCTGGCGAATCTAATTTGGAATCGTTCTGCTGACGCAATGTGCTAAGAACGGATCCAAGTAAGCCAGACAAAACTCCATGTTGAATAATTCGTGAATCGTGGAACCCTGTAGTGGTTCGTAGACAAGGTAAAAATACTGCAGCTGTAGGCTATGTCTGTTCAAAACACTAATATTTCACATTATGTGCCATTTTACAAAGCTCATAGTTTACCCCGTTACCTCTAAATAATTTTATTAGGGTACATATTAGAGCTAGTTAACAGTATTGGGACAAAATGTGTTGGAATAGAATATTAAAACGTCACCTAAAGCGTGGACCTTGGCCACGTAGACCGATGCCTTACTTCTAGGTTCACTAGGGCTGGGTGTGACCTAGAATGGCTTGAGCAGAATATTTTTTGCTAAGAATAAAAGTAAGCGCGGAAAGGCTTAGAAGGTAGTTCATCGGCTGATCTTTCGCACTAATAATTGTTGTGAACCTAATCATAGCTGAATGCAAGTAACGACGGTACACAAGACCAAATGCTTCTATATATAATATATAAAAATATATATAAAATTCTAATATATATAAAATTACGGTGCGGAACTAGTGCAAGTTAATAAACGTTTTATTGCAATACTAACCTGGTTACGGACTTATAATCCTCGAAATAATTTCGTTACACTGGTAAACTCCTTGACATTATTCTAGTGCTATTACTCTATTATGATAACTTCAGATTACTTTCTAACGAGGTCATTTATTATCGACATCAGAGAGGATCTGCATATGTACAATGTTTTCAGAAAAAAAAACTGTGTTACAGTCAGAGCAGACGGTAACTAACTACTTATGCAGTGTGTTACATTATGTTATGTGTTATAATAAGCGCCAAACAAGGAATTGCCTTAATACACGCCGATAGGATCAGATGTCTAAACAATTTACAGCAGTGAAGGCTGATGGAAGTGATTGCAAGTCGAGTACCGTACGTAAACACTGTGTAAGATATAAAAAGTTTTCTTACAATAAAAATTAGGTTTTTGAGTGATTGTCCTACAACGAGCTATCTATGATCTGAGGAACAGATACATTTTCTGCTGTTTTCGGACCAATCGATACGCTGTTATTATATCGACTTTTAACGACTACCTAGAATATTGTATCGATCACTAGCTAAATATTTTGACTACAATAAGCCAATCAATCAAAGTATGTACACATCTATTAATTGAATCCTACGGTAACTGGGGAATTGACATTAATTTTGGTTAAAACAACATCGCGCTAACGAATTGCGTAGAATAAAAATAAAAAAAAAAAAAGATGTACATATCTTATATCCAATTAAAACCAATGCTTCATTTTATTACAGGTAAAAAGAAAAAGTATGAAGACGCTATGGGCAGCGCGCAAACAGTAAAAAATTATATTTTCTGTCGTTTTCGAAATCGTAGTTAACATTCGTTTAAGTCAGTGAAAGCGCTCCATATAAGTAACTTATCTTAATAAGTTATCTTGACAAAATGATATCACTGAGACAATGCGTCGAATATTCCAGAATGGCGCGCGTATATTTGAGTGTTGAATGTAATCATCAAGTGTAATTCGAATACTAGTTTACTTTGTGAACAATGTTTACAGCAGAGACAGAATATTAAAAGGCGATGTTTAGCTTCTCCGGTCCTTACCATTATACCGCATTTTAACCACGTATGTACAATAATGGCGGAATCCTAGGTTTTTTCCAGTGCTTCGTTTCACCACTGCCATTGATCAGCTGTTTCTTTCTTCTTTGTAACTTGGAGCCCCTGAGATTCGCGCACTGTCATTGGACTTTGCTAGCTGCATGCATTTTAAATCGCTTACTTTTTGTGGGTATGGCAATATTTTTTAATAATATTAGTACGCCTAAGATACAGTCTAAGGAAAATTTACCTATGTATGTACTTCAATGCAATTGGATAAAAAGTGCCTAAAAATGTATACACTTGTATATCACACAACCAAATCTGTCTTCTCTTTTTTCTCATAAAAATCATTGCATTATAGCCAGGAATAGAAAAAAGAGCGTCGAAGTATGAGGCACGTTGCTGGAAATCTCTCTAGTTTAAATTTTATAAATTCGTCAGCCTTTTTCGATACAGCGATTTCATAACGAGATATTGGAACCTTTTAAATAAGCTTTTTCTCCAAGCAAAAAAATGTTCCCAGTAGCGTCGGAGGAAAAGAGTCTATTTTTAAATTTCTTCTAATATATAGATACTTCTCCATCAACTAATTTCCACCACTGTACAAGGGCTAGCTTTTCAGAGGAAACGTTAAGAGTAACGTCTTTTTAGTTATCGCATCATTACGCACGCACTTAGATACTGATCAATACCAACGGCAATAATAACGGTGCTCTCTGCTATACACGATATCTATAGACAATCCTGCGTCCTCATTATCGACTTCACGGATGCGGACAAGTAGACAAAGGCTTGCTCAGTCTGCCATTGTTTTGTTGCCTCCCGGACACATACTCCAGCCATTCATTAACAAAAATCATTTCTAGCCGAAGTCATGTCCCTATCGCGTTTAGCTCCCCTATACGACTGCACTACCTAAACAGTCCGTTGTATCGTAAACGGTAGCCCGAAGTCTTCAAGCGAGGTATCCAGCACGCGATGATTTTCGATGCTCTCGTCTGCTTCGTGGTCGCTGTTGCCTGCCGAAGCCCACGGCACGATTCGTCCACCTAATTCGCTCTCAATACTATTATGGTTACCATGGCTATCCTGAGCGAAGGAAAAGATATCTGATGACGCTTTTTGGTCAAATGAATCATCCAGGTCCTGTCGGGGCTGACATTGTACCTCGATTAGGTCATCGTTGAGGTTTAATTGGCACCTTTGCTGGCGCTGCTGGTGTAATCTTCCTTCAGCACAATGCGACTTTTGCGGTCGACAGTAATTTTGCCTCTGGATAACGAGGACCTTCTGTAGCTGGACGATGTAGTCGATCGCCGAACGCAGTGTTTCTACCTTGGACATTTTGCGATTAGCCACCGCATCCGGGAGACGCTCGCGAAGCGAGGCAAAACCTTGGTTCACCTGATGAACTCGCTTGCGTTCGCGCTCATTACGACGCTGCACTGAGCTAACAAAGGGGGAGTCGAGTCTCTTGGATTTTACCATGGCCTTTGTGACTTATTATCAGCACCTTTCTTTATAAAGGAAAGGATGGATAACGCCGAGCAGTTTTTTCTCTCACACACAGGTCCGCAGACAAACAGATGTGTCTTTTTGGGTCCGGCACCGCCGCTGATAAAGGCGTGTGCAATGGGAACAAATCGCACTATATCGATTAATCAGACGGCCACTGGCGAGCACGGTTCAAACAGCGTTTGATCTTAAGTCCTAGTTGAGGTCGTTATTAGGTTGCGCGCGGTGTCAATGTAACCAAAATCGATTTGAAAGTACTGCCTAGCAGTCGACTCTCTTAAGTTCACGCAGTGCAATGTCATTCCTTAGTTGCGTTTACGCACGCACTCTGCCATATACCACCTAGATAGTTTTAAGTACAGTATTAACTGGACACTTTGTGCAGCGTCGTTGAACGCTTCACATAGGAGACTATTCCTACGCAGTCGAGGATACGAATATCCTCCTTTACACTGTTACTATAATCTGTTGTTGCTACCTTTTTCACCGTTTTCTGGAGCTCTACTCAACCTCTTGTGAAAGTGTCCATAAGGCAGGGATGCTTTTATCAGCGTACTTCACTTTGTCCGTCTTTCTCTCTACCTTCCCTCATGGTACCGTATCATCAAAGCGCCATTCGAGGCGTTCACCGCGCACTGTCCTATGGGAAAGGGCACCGCCGTAGTAGTCTCAAGCCGTAGGAAGCAGTGCGTCGTCGTCATCGTGCCATTTGCTCCCACGGTGACAAACCGAAGACCGGACGTCGAAATTCGTCTTCATGCGACGGCCAACAGCACGAACGGCCGAGAAAAAGGGGGAAAAAGATGGAAGACCTTCACCGTGGGCTGAGTGTAGGACGAGCCTTACTCGTGAATGTATTAAGTGAACCGAATAAACGTAAAGTATTAACGATCGGTTATTTTCAGCGGCTGCTGTAGTTGTAGTATTCGTAGTAACATCTTCGTGCAGGATGTACGTTCCGATCCCTGTCTGGGAGCGAGGGCTTGTTTCGCTATTGTTTGGCTTTTTGGGGCGCAGCAAAACCATCCAGGACCACAGACTCAGCAACAAGGGCCTATGAGAGTTGGCCTGCGCGTACAAAGGCAGAGAGGAAAGACGTTTGCTATTTTGTCTATTGGTCGATGCCCAATGAACAAGCTCTTATAATCGGAAAACACTGTTGGTGGATATCGATTAAGAAATGGGACTGTAATATGGAACATAATGGGATTTTCGATATTTTAAGGCGATTATCTATTGACCTGCGTGCAATACGGCCGCCAGTAATAGACTCAGATACGATATCGCGCAGGTGCAGGTTTTTATTCTTAAAATTTGCTACTACGTTTAAAGCATACTAATCAAATAGCGAAAAAAACGACATTAAAGACGAAGGAAGTAGCTGGACAACGTTTGTCTCGCACTATAGCTGCAGTTTTTCATTTTTCACCTTCCATATACGCTGCTATGATGTTAACAAACATTTGTTATTTGTGGTCCCTCTATCGCATAAACAAAATTATACACACAGGCCAAAATTTCCCTTTGCCAGCACCAAGCTGTAAGTAACGACGCACTCTGTCCAAACACTGCTTTCATTTACATAATACCTACTATATGTGGGTCAATTACACAGTTTGCCTGTTTAGACGCTGCTGCCTCGACCACTCGAAATCAACATCGGAACTTTGATGAAACGTCCTGGACGAGAAGGCAGCGGTAATTCTACCAATGAAAGTTTATACGGGGTGAGGGAACAGTGGACTTGCAGCGCAGAAAGACCTCAAGAAAAATCGCCAAGAACAAAAACAGATACCTGAGACAATTAGGAAAAATTGAAGTTTCCGCTTCGGCAAAAACTTATGGTTGAACCGGCATGCGTTTCAACTGGGAACTCACTTCTGCCCATTTGAAAGGTTATCTTTTTTTATTTCTAGACCTGCGTTATTCCCATTGTCGGTCTACTTTTGTCCCACTGTGTGTGTAATATATAACTACCTCGATTCATTCGTTACCAACGCTCACGACGACATCAATCGTTCAGATAATTATAAATAAACATTACTTTTACTTGCTTTTGATTAGCCCTGACCGATCAATCCCGATACGATTAAGTGTTCGACCATTCATTTAAATGTAATTTATTGCAAAATAGCTACAAGCACGTTCAGTAAATTTGTCCATTGGTATATAGGCACTGCTGCTGCCCGTGCTACTGTCTCCGGAAAGTCTACCGCAGTAACCGAGTCTGCAGTTGGGCTGCTTCGAGGGAAAGATCGGGACGGCAACCTATTTTCTGGGGCTTATTGCCGATAGACCGAAGTCGCTTGCTGCGGATAGCAATGGTACAGTACGGCAACGAGGGAGCAGGCGAATACGAAAATACTGCACATCTCTCAGACCAGGCCAAGGCTCAGCGCCTAGAATACGAAGAGGCGTATCTGCGACGACAGTCTGCGTTCTGCAATCAGTTGTACCTAGGACGATATCTGCTTTTACTACAGTAAGCAGCTTTTTCCGCAGTTTTTAATAGTCTCTTTGTGTTTTGTTGTATTATACGTTTATCGCAGATCATAGATCATCCGTCCAGCACGATACCATGCATACATAGAGTGTGTTGCAGATAATGGTGGCACAGCGGGCATTCTGGCAAGTAGATGTTCGACTGACCTGTCTCTGATAGTGATTTGGGCCGTGGGAAAATTTTGCAAAATGAACGAAACGTGGTGGTTAATCTGGAAAATTTTAAATGGAGAAGGTGGTTGCTGCAATACGGCGTGTCGTGCTTAGATCGATACTTAGTTCGTGTTACTTATGTGAAGGAAACATGGGCTGTAAATAAGAGATAGAGAACCATTTTTGAAAATGGATTATGACCAATAGACAATGATTGTTTATTTTTCTTTCAATCTGAACGTCTGATGAAAACTGGAGAAAGGGTAAATAGCTCATTGTTTTCGATAAACTGTTAGCGTTCATTTAAGGTAACGGGGGATGGTAATTTTTATATAAATAAGACTCTTTTCTTAAACAATGTAGTGAAATAAGATAATTTCGTTAACCTATATTGAAGCTACTCAGATTGGAAAGTTAGCTTAACGTTTATACTATTTAGCATACCAAAAAAACAAACGTTATTCTGCCGTAATTGTGCCTTAGTAATATTGTGTAGTGAGTTTTGATAGGAACAAGAGCTGTGATTGTATGTAAATGGTAAATTGGAAAGTATGTATACACATATTAAACTTATAGATTATTATTATATAGATAGAACGTTTCTCACAGTTATCGAAGTGTACGATACAGATTCATTAACGTAGGAATTATCGATCTACCTTATTGATGCCGTTCATGAAGTGTCTTGCGTTTTAATCACGTGGACGGTAAATAAAGCACAAATGCTAATCTGATTTACCTCTGATATGTTTGTAATACGATAAGAGTTGTTAGGTAAGAAACAACAAATAATATTCTAGTTCGTTGAAGAAAATCCACTTAGAATAGATCTAGTACGCGGCGACTTCGTCGGGTCGAATTTTAAGTTGAAGGGCGACAAGTTAAGAACACAAACTATTACAGATGTGTAAGATTTGTGCACGCTTTCAGTGCGCCGCTGGTGTAGTGGTATCATGCGCGATTCCCATTTTTGTGACGCAAAGGTGATCTCCGGACGGCACCGTCAATTTTATCGATATTTCGACAAATCTCTAGCTCTCAAACTTTCACGATGGAAAAACATAATCAGATTGTAACAGATTGAAACATAAAATAACCAGATGAGTAGTCGGGATTAACAAGAGTTAGTCAGCTAATAGATGTTCGAAACGCTAATTATTAAAATGGGTGGCCAGAATCCTCCCCTTATTTCGACGTCAACCCACAATCGTGAAGCAGTTGTGAGTTCTTCAAATTGTTAATAGTTACTGCTAATATATTGGAAAATACTTCATAGAAGTACCAGGTACTTTTTTTAAATTGGGTATTATAATATAATAATGACTGCTTTTTCCGCTTTGTTGACTTGTAAACAAGATAAAGCCAACGCTGTACGTACGCCAAAAGACTCTACTGATATCTAGCAGTAATCCATTCTCCACTCACAAACTGTAGTTAAAGCACAAACCGACCTATATAGTGATAAACTTGAATAGACTGGCTAAAAATGAACTACTACAAATAGTAGGACAGTTATCTCTAGAAGATCGAAACATGCGAATACTTCTATCTGTAATGATAACCAGGCACGATGTCATATCATTCGGTAAACCAAACGAACTTCCTCTCGGAATCGATAAGAATGAGATATTTCATCTAATAGCAAATGATCCTATCAGATTGTGAACTCTTTGAACAGACTGTGAAACTGTTATACCACTATTCTTTATAGCTATTTATCATTCTATTGTCGATAATAAAGTAATAAATACATATGTACATAACATAAATAACAAACATATATTCAAAAAAACTATCATGCTCAAAGAGGTTGTATGTATGCAAGGTTTACCGCATCATCCGTAACATTTACTGTAGTCCATTGGTTCTTTACGTTGTTCGGTGTTTTTGAATTCCTTATTACCTTTAAAAAAAAATCACTATTTGGGGTCTTTTCCAAGCGAGACATAAGTCAACGCTCTCGAAGTTATTGCTAATGAGCTACTTTTTCTAACAGAGAAGATTCTCAAGTGAATTTAGTCCTACTATTATCTACTCAATACATATAAATTTCAATTGCATCAAACTGTCTATACTATTGATTAATGGTATCGATTAATAGGTTTCTTTCAATGAACTATTTGGTCACTTCACTATTAGGAGAAATGGGTCGCTGCTTCTTCGACCGTTTCGGGACTGTTAGCACTTATTTTTTTGGGCCTGGATTTTGATAAAACGTAGCTCTAGCCGAACAATCAGTGTGACTTACTCGAAGTCCGTTGAAAACACTAATGATTTTCAGCGTTTTAAGGCTAATCTGCTTCATGGTTGCTTACTCTTACTCGTATCCAGCAAGGACGACCAAGCACGTTCCCCCCAAAGCGCAATTTACGACAAATAGATTTCGCCTGTTTACGTGCCTGCACAGATAAAGCTGCGTACGTAAATTAGAGTACATAGCAGACAAAAACATGCGTATTTTGCCTGCGCAATAAATTTATATTCATGCATAAATAACGACTTTGTGTAATGCTGCCGACACAGCAGTACACTTAGGGTCATTTTGTTCTTCAGAGGAAACCCTGATATGAAATGGTTCATGATAAGGACGAAACATTTTATGTACAGAGTCTTCACTCGTCCTACTGAGCCGTCAACGATGGAATGTCTGACAAATGAAGTGTTAAGTCATGTGTTTTTCTATAGGCAAATGTGTCTTAAATTTAATTTAAATTTCCACTCACAGTGCTAACCAACTCCTGTTATTTCGGTGGTAATCTATTTATCCCGCTATTCAAAAACCCTAAGGCATGCAACATGATAAAGTGAGTTTTTTTCTTTTTCAGCCTTTTGATGGCTAAGATATTTTCTAAAAATTCTACGTAAAAGCCAACAAGTGAACGAACGACGTAGGCAAAGCGCAATTAATTTCATAGTAAGTCAGCGCATAGACTTACTATTTTTTTGCTTACTAACTTAGCCTATATTTTGCTTACCTGGTTATTGCCATCATTCAATTTTCGATAAAAACAAGAGGAAGATTACTCAAAAAACTATACCGATTCCCAAGGCATCAGGCGCCGTCTTTATTCGCCTGTGAATGAGACATCGATGATTGCTATAGTAACGTGCGTACGTTCATTGAGAACGGTCCGGGTGACTCGCCAATTTGGTATAAACGGCCGTTGAGACAGCGTGCTCAGAAGATAAGCCACTGACCTGCCCCTCAGCTCTGTCCCTCTCTTTTGAAATACTGTGCTAAGGAGTAAAAACGTCGTTCTTTTACAAGTGAAGCAAAATCATAAAAAAAAAGTTAAGTTTTCGAGCTACATGTGCTTGTCAAATAGCCGTCTGGATGTTTATAATTTTTCGAATAAGTGTCTGAAATACAAACTAGACTTGTCGATATGAAAGACAGTGTTAGTGCTCAAATAGAAAGTGTCTTATTTAAATAAATATTATATATCAAAATATTAAATCTATCGTATAGTGAGGCATCTCCGCAGTTAGCGTTTCAAAAGACAAACAATAATGAGGAGTTTTATAATATCATTATATTTGTTTTGCGTCATGTGCAGACAAACTGAGACTCTTTAATTTCTCATAATAACAGAAGTCCCTCAAACACCGTTTCCGTGCTGCATACCAACCTCGTATAATAAGTAGCTATTCCAGTTGTACCTAAACTCTACCTCGATGTTATAACAATATGATAATTATATTGAAAAACACTCTGTGCAGTATAACACTTCATTTATTATCAGCTCGGCGAGAACTTGAGTTTATCAAAACTGCAGTTCCATAAGTAAACCACAATTTTTATTGACTTATGTTACTGTTTTCTACCTCATTTGTGTATGATAGCCGCAGCAGACCCAGATAAATCAATTGAACTTCTATTTATCCCTATAAGTGTTTACAACACTATGTGTTATCTACGGCTGTCTATCGCCGCCTCTGCCTCTCCGTGATAGCGCAATGTCAGCGTGGTTACGTATTAAACTAAGGCCCATTAAGGGCGATTATCTAGGCTCAAAGTCGGGTTTAGACACGCTGCATTTCGCATTGGGTGAAGCCGGTTGTCTATAATAATGCTGAATTAAAGTATACAACCTAAAGCTCGAAACATTTATTTTTAATTTTTGTCTTGTAATTTCTAATGGATTGCGTTTTACCTTTCAGGTTAGATGGCCTGACTAGATTTAGCATTGTGAGCTAACTTCGTTCTTCTTTGCTTCTCCGTTTGCGTAGGTTTTTTGTTTAAGACGTGCTCTTGTCATCGATTCTGCTCGACAGTCAATGGTCACCGGGCAATGACAGCTAAAAGCCAAGACCTCTTCCTAACGCGGTTGTTCGCTAGTTTGATAAAACAGCAGCACTGACGAAAGCAACAACTGGGGTCGAATCGCGCATTCGTTCGCTGCCTGTTTCACTTCGGCAGTTACTTCAGGTGGCTGCCGCGGATCCTCCATTACCTGCAGTAGTCATCCGTTGTTTGTGTGTTTGGCTGACTAAATCTTTTGCCCGGGTAACCGTGGGAACCAAGAAAGTCTCGTCGTCAAAGGCGCCGGAGGGTCAGCGCCATATAAGGCGAATTGGGCCTGAATTACGTTTTGAGCGATGAGATAGCGCCACTGTGACTGGTTTCTCTGCGCGCTTACTATGAAGATCTTTTGCAGCTGAAGGACTGAGGGACGTGCTGGAGGTAGTCGGTAGGTTGGGTCGAACGAAATGCCTTTGCCGATGGACGATTTGGAACGCTGTCTTCACAAACGGTGAAGTAAGTACCTATTAGAAGAGAACATAGAGAAAAAAAACGAGCAGTGACAATTAATTGATGCGTACACAAGATGAAAAGGTGATATCTTTGCAGTCCTGTACGATAAGATATGACAAATCTCATCTCGTGTAGCTAGTGCTATTTCTGTTAAATATTAGCATCGTTCTAAGGGAAGCCCATTAGGAGTGCACGAATCGTTTCCGCTGCGCACTTGAAGAAACTAAGGACGGATAAGGGGGTTTGCTCTCCGCGATCCTGTGCGAATCGAAAGAATCGCGACTGGATTCGGTCTTCGTACCAAAGCCATCCGATATCCTAGTGTAACATTAGCGTGAGTTCTGCCCATATACGCGTATCTGGAGATTGGTTTATCCTTAATGACACTTCTATGCATGTATGTACTTTACGTGCGCGTGGACTAGGGGCTAGACTCTATCGTTGTGTAGAAAGAAGCCTAGCGTTGACGTTTCTCGCTAAATGAGGGCTAGCACACCATCGTAAGGACGCTGTTACTTTTGACATCAGTCACGTTAGAGATTCGATTTTGCTTCTACGAATTCGACTTGACAAAGAATGCGAGTTAGGACGAACAGTTGAATGATCTATGTATAAATTATTCACACAAATCCAATGGAGTACCTTGCTAGTCATATGCTGTATTAACTCAGTCAATCACCTTTGTCGTTAACGTAAGATAGATGTAATGCGTTCATAAATTATAGTGAGATAATTGCAGTAAAATAATAGATGAATTATGGATCTTGTCTAGCAATCCAACAGTCCTCGAAAGAGCGTAACTATTCTTCCAGCGATACATTGGTTTCCAATTTATCTCCTCTTTATTTAAACTAGGTATAACTATGTACATAAAGCCGTTATATATATATGTGTGTATAGATAATAATTTATATATATATATATATATATATATATAAAGCCGTAAACAGGTGGCTAATCATACTTTATTCGCTGTTAAATATTATATCTCCTTCTACAGTAAGTACATGTTTGTGTTAAGGTAAAGCACAGAAAAACAATCCATATCATCTGTGCTACTAATGTACAATGCGTATATACACACACACATACATTGTACTGTATATGTATTGTGTGTATATCTGTCTGTGTATATTATAGCTATCAGGTACATGAAAATGAGCGGGTACTTCGCCAAGCACCTGACGCGCCGCTTTGATTCTCTCTTACCTTACTGGCATGTACACTAGTAGAATACATTCTTAGTAGCACCATAACACTACACCGTGGGAAATCACCTAAAAGTACGTAAGCGCCGTACGCCATTAATGAATATCGAGATGCGAGGGGTTCGTCAAATTCGGGTCCGTGGCATTAGAAGTAATAGTGAAGAAATACTGAGCCATGTTAATGCGTACTGCCCCATGCTTTCGGATATGACTGTTCCTGAAGGACGTACCGCAAGTGAAAATTGTCGTGTCCGATGCGAGGATAGGCATGTTTGTCGCTATGGGAAAGAATCATACAAAATAAATAAAAATTTAGGATTTTATATGCCATAATAAGGCGTAAATAAATTGGGTTTTTTGCAACAGCACTTTGTGAGCTCTTGTTCTCTAAAAGTTGAAAAATTTCCTTATTGAGTAAAACTCCCTAGCGTGTACTTACCGGATTTATTGCTCGGATTATTACGGATTACAATTAGGACACATTTAAAGGGATCTTGTGTCGATTAGAGTAGCATAATGATATCATTATTGAGTCCAGCTCTTTTCCAATTTTCATAACCAGAAGATTTCCAGAAAATAACATTTAGTAACCAGTTTCTAGATGTTGTCTTCTGCAAGAACTTCAAGCATCTTTTTTTATGATTCCGTCAATGAAATGTTAAAAAACCTCTAAAAAATTGCTCACTTACTCGTTTACCAACACGGGCTACTTACTTCTTTCGCTGCGCTTTTAAACGAGAGCTGAGCCACAAAAAGAAAACCACGAATATCATAAAAATACTGTTTCGAACTAATAAGCTTTGGTTTTATGAGTCATTCTACTCTAATTTTACTTTCCTTATTTACGGCAACGACGCAGTAGCAGCCATTAGGATGACAACATCGGGGACTTCAGGCATACACTATACACGTGAAGTTCATCGCCGGGCCTTCACCGCCAAATGAAGCTTAACGCACAGGTGGCTTCCTCCAAACACCAGATACTTGGTAGCGCTCGTTTGCCAGGCACGAAATAGCATGACTAAATCTGGTTTGAACGGATACGACAAAGTTACGGGATTGAGTAGTGGTCACGGAAGCCTCCCGAAAGCGGCCATAGCTGTAACAGAGCACAGCGCATGCTAACAACGCCAATAACCCCAACAACAACGAGAACACAACTACGGTGCCACCGACAGAACGCTTTACCGCTGACGAACAAAAGCGACGAGGGTCGCTGCTGGTCCTAGTAAAGGGCAAGTCCTACATGCTCAAAATGAGTCAACAGTGGAATAAACGCCATGGTATGCTACTGGTACGGATGATGGGTAGCGTCAGAATCCTCATTTTGGCAACTGTGACGACGGCCGCTACGATATTAGGCTACTAGTCCGTACCAGAGGGCAGAATCGGGGTAATAGTCCTAAGAACAGTAACAAACTAAGGAGCAGGCCTAAAAACGAAAGTACGGCTATCGCCATTCTTGGCCGAAATTAGACTGTCATTTGCAATCCGCTATCACCTTTTGGTGTGACAGTCTCCTTCCGTTCGACCCGATGGCTGTCTGGGTCTATTCAGTTGCTATTGTGACACCATCTCAGCAGTGACTTCGCGAATCTTGATCCTCTGAATGCACGATGTAGTTGTTGATGCGTGCTTGACTACTAAGTGGCTCAGTACAATCAAACGCACCTCGATACTGCCGATGTTGTGTAAGACTGCTGTTGACAAAGGTGTCTACAGCCATTCAGCCTTCAATTCACCCTTCAATTACTTGCGTTTCCTTGGTCGCTTGGTCTGCTGACGCAGCCCGTCATCAGCACGGACTGACAACAAGAACGATGGCGGCAGCGACGACAACAATACCAGCCTCTGACTGGCCAATAATGAGCATTGAGATCGTCAGGATCCGAATGTCCCTGAACCAATTTTCGAACAAGTGATTCTCCTTCGTTGGTCTCTTTATACAGCCGAAATACGTTCGAATTTCATTCGTATTGGAGCTACGCTTCGCGGTCATATAGTCTAATCCCATACTTGCTTATTTTATTTTATTCCGCCAGCGTTTTTCATTCCCAATTCAGCAGCCGACCTTTACGAGGCACCGCAGTTGCGTAGCATCGCATCTACTGCTTCCCTCAAGTTACAGCATGTCTGCATCTAGCAGTTCGACGGATCAGTGTAAACCATTGCTAGTCTATGATAGTACGCACGTCGGCCCCTCGAATGGCGTCAAACCAAAGAAACGTTACTGGCACAGCTGACAAGACGATGGGGCACGAAAGAAAGACTCTCTGTGGCACATTCTTCGTACAGCATCTCCATCAAAGCAGGAAACAGGTGCAGTACGACATCGCCGTCTTGCACCATGATTCGAACACGGGTGCGCGTCGACCACAAGCAATGCCAAGCAAAGGAAACACGGCCTGATGTTCAGACCTTTCTGATCAAAGCTGATCGCCTGTTTTGAATGAAAGGAAAGTCCGGTGTCGATCCGGCAGATCCGACCTATCTCCTGAGGGCGAACGTGCGCATATAGCAGATGAATGGCGACATAGCGATGCTGGTCTTAGCGATGCGGAGCCAAGATGTGTGTTCACTGCTTCCCGTTCCCAAAAGATGAGATTGGAGAAAATAAAAGGCTTGATATGAATAATATTGAGAAAACGCTATTAAGAGGCAGATTTAGTTCAGGCAAATGACAGGCTGAGCCGAAGATCCTCCGAGAGATCAATTTCTCACTACGGTGACCAATGCAATAAGAGCACCTAGCGGCTGAACACCGTTGAGAAGATGACGTTCCGTTTGTGCGACGGCGATTCTAGCGATGATAGTATTTAACATGAATAGGACTAGATAGACTAGGACGAACCGTGTCGTCGAAAATCCTTCCATTGCATCGACTACTTGGCTGTACATAGCAGACTGAATTCGAAAAAGGAAATTGCTACATTTCAGTTACTCTTCCCGTGTTGGATACGTGAAATAGTTTGAACGTATGGCGCGTAGCGAATAAATTGCACCTGAACGCCTCAACAACAATAAACAAACAATACTATTTAAAATCGACATTGGCTTTAATAGCTCTATTCTATTAATTTTAGATTGTTTTGATTTGCTTCTCGCCTGGTGCATAAGTACCGATTAAGTTAAACAATACGAAATCTGATTCACCTTTGATCAACTATTCTGCCACTGCAGCTCTCCCCCCGGTCTCATAAATTGTATGAGTCTAATCTTACTATTTGTTCAGAATTTATTTACATCATTTATTTATTTGTTACGTCACATAATTTACTTTCGGGTCCTGCATCAGATTAACCAGTACATTAGAACATACTTATTAAATCTAAAAATATATTTATCCATTTAAAGTATGTAAAGCAGACGGTGCTTATTTATTTCAGTATATAAAAACGTGCGATGTACGACAATTATCCTCCACCTATTCCAAGTACAAATAAAATACTCACATCACTATAAGGGAGAAACCCTATAATGGGAATGGTACTTAAATGCACTACGTATAAACAGGGAAACATTGCTTCTTGTTTTACCAATGAATGACTGAGAAAGTAATCCGAATATATGGACCTATTTTACGTACGTATGCTCTAGACACGACGCAATAGTCGCATAGTGGATTCCAAGATTTACCCCCTGAAAAAGGCAAGTCTTATTTACCTTTCGAGGCTTCTGGGGTTACTAATAATTTTCTATCGCTTCTTATGCGGCCTGTTTTTCTTTGACTCAGTCTGGATTGAAGAAACTATTATGATACTCAATAGTTTACAAACCGTATTTTGAGTTCGACCTCGTCACTCTGCAATTTTTCTCTCGTCTCCTCCAACCGAAATTCGGTTCTGACCTACACTTTATTTTTTACGGCGGTCCGAAAGGGAAGTCTACGAAACCATTTAGTCGCCTGCTCAAGTTGATGTTCAAATATTCCCTTCTAAAAATAACCAAGTTCCTTTTTCTTAGCGAACGCTCGCTCTTTGCTCATTGTACCACTGCTCCTGTCGTTGGAGCAGTCCAACTTACCGTATTATTAGTTCCGTCAAGTTAGGACCGCGGGGTGAGTACTACCGTTGCTTTAACCGAGAGAGGGACGGAGTCCCGCGTACGATCCTGTAGCTGCGGATGGACTTACATTGCAAGCCCATTATTCAGTTTTCTCTATCTGTGTTGTCTGTCGAATAGCGGAGTTCTAGTAGGTAGAGCAGCATCGCTGCGAGACCCACGCAGGTTGGTCTCTGGTCTTAAGCGGTTGCTTAGCCAATAGCTACCCATATCCAGCCGATGGTCTAGTTCTGCATTTTTAGCTGCCCATGCGCATTTCAACAATGTAGGAGCAAATCCTATAATGAATAGAATCAAATAATCCATCAGCCGACCGGGCACTTTCTAATAACTTCCATATTGATAGAAAGGTCTCGGATATTGGGTAGAGAGCTTAAGTTTCATCGGCATTTGATCGACAAAGCGCAGGTCACACGAAACGTTCCAAGCAGGGAGCCGTGTTTGTTACACAGGCGGTTAATATTCAGTACTACGAGGGAGCTCCGTGTTCGAGGAAAGTTCATCATGCTATTGTGACCAACGTGTTATTGTGAATCACAGCCAAAGAACAACGTTTTACAGAGGAAAGCATCTGTTAGCTCAGGTTGTGTGTTTTCAACACTGTATGCGTGAAGAAATCAAGCTTTGTTTGGTAGGGCCTTCTCTCACTTTTTGAAGGGCTGAGCCTCTAAAAAGTGGCCAGTCTCTGTCAGTGCTGCTACGAGAAAATTGTAGTTGAACCAAACAATTCAATGGATGAGTTCATCAGGCACACTAGCTAATGAATTGGTTACTCTTGGTAAAATTCTAGCGTTCGGTAAGTTGCTTTCAATGTAAAGAAAGTATGTATGTATGTATCCCAAAATGCATGTATAAACGTTACTTCAAACTTTTAACGTTGACTCTAATTAGACCAACTAAATCGTTCAAAAATCGCTTGACATGCTGGTTTTACATATTGCAATAATCTCATGAGTTTCAATTTTACCAAAAGGATAGATATTTACAATGGTAAAAATGCACTGCGTAATCCACAATGTTTCATCTACGCAAGTTTTCGGTTGTTATGTACCATCGGCGCTACAACGTCGGCCACGGAATGAAGCTGATGCACTTCTTGTCAAGGACTCAGTCAGTTGCAATAAAAATAATGATCATTCGAATCAGAACCTATCGCTCCTAATGGTTCGACAATGGCTCAAACAGCGAGGCAAAATCTTCTAAGCGACGCCAAGTCTTGGAAATCGCTAATTCTGCTCTGCCAGCGTTTACCTATATACACTCGATGTTTGTCATTAAAACAAGATTTTAACATAATTCGATTAGTTTTCACCCGATCTTCGCAAATAATAAATTCGAAGTTTTAATTAATCGGTGAATTGGCTTTACTTGTGAAGGTTCTACATTAAAGAACTGTATTTCCAGCCCGGTTATTAGCATTTTCGTCACAAATCTAAACCTTAACAAAGCTAGTTGTCCGATCAAATACTACCCATGCATAGTGTGTTTATTGCTTTGGTTCAATGATAGTTAATTAATTTAGCTAATTAATGAGAAAAACTCGCATTTTCTAATCTCCGATATTAGTGCAACAAATTACACAAACTCTCAGTATTTGCTTCCTAACTAAGTTTGTTAAATAAGGCAAATGAAACAGGACCTGGCCTACTGCAATTATTTCGACTTACAATGACTAATATTGGGGTGGTTAAACAAATCTTCAGTCCGTCAGGAACTCTTGACGTAATCTACAGATTTAGTTGGACTTTCAGTTTTACATAGAATTGCATAATTCTCAAATAGTTTCGTAAATCTATATTTTTTATAATTTTTTCCCCCATATTTATTTTACAGTACGAAGATGATAGACCGCGCGACGAGTGACAAACGGAAATGTGTAAACAATATGTGAGCTTAACGCTTGTCCGTACAATACACTCAGCTAGTTCAGCTAATTCAAAAGTAACGGTCTATGTTCTCTTCTCTTGTTTGATTTTCAGAGATGTAATTATGTAATTGACCAAACCGTCCATTGCCCCGCGCCCATTCCCGGCATCGGGGGCAATTTGGACATCATACATACCGTCGTATCACGTTCACAAAGCTAAGTCGATGACGACCCAGCACTTGAAAAGTCCAACGGCCAATGTGTTTCGAGTGGCAGATAGTCTACAGCGTTGTTGCTAAAGTAGACCTACGTCAACCCGTGACAAGAAGTACACTAGTGACCTGTACAGGGTCCACGTGCATCTGTTGCTTTTTTAGTCAAGTTTCTTAGTCACCTTCGTGCTAATTAATCCATTGTTCAACGGATCGAATTGAAAAAGAGGACAAAGCCCTATTTAATGTAACAGTCGTCACCTAACCGTCGAGTGTTTCGTCATTTAAGGACGCAAAAATGTCCGAATAATATTTTACTATATACTTCCTTTGAAGAGTTGCCGCAGACAAACTTTATGATTTTCCTATTACCCAAATTAGTTGCGCGCCAGTGACGAGGATCCGGAGCGGTGCAGGCTGCTACACGGATGTGCACCCTAGAGCCACGTATGTGGACAGCTATAGAAGAAGAAAGATGTTTAAACAACCCTTTCTGTCTTTCCAAAACAACTGTACAATGTCCGCCCATGTTCAGCAACTGCCTATAAGTAAAAGTCAGGCAGGTAACCTATCGAAGACTTGAGTCAAAAAGATGAGCAAGTATCATCCAGAGTTGAATCGTTTCCGTACCGTCGATCAGTCATCGAGTGCTTCGAAGTCAGGTACCTTGTATCTGTTCGGTTGGATAGTTCACTAGCGGCCTACTTTGGACTCTGAGCAGTCAATCACTATGGCTGTCCTCTTCTTTCGTCGTATATCGTTGCTACTGTTAGGTACATATATATGTTTCACATGTTACTCCGGATATCTGTTACTGACGCGTGAGGATCGAACCAATGCTGGAAACAAAAATCCATCTAATGGTAAGAATAATTTGTTTACTGTTCTGTATATATAAATGTAGATCGTGTTAGTTGGTGATTGTCGCACAGGGACACATGAAGTGGTCTAGATTCGAAATCGGGAAATACTTAAAAACAGTATTAGACTCGAAACATTAATTTAGTTAGTAATTAATGTTTGTGCTTTACTTTTTTTTCAATAGAAACATTTTTAGTACGGCTAAATTCTAGTGCCAAATAATAAGAAATACGATACCAGCCAGGTCTTTTCTACAAGTAACATATTGTCGCGATAATTTTCTAAACATTTTTCTGTTTTAATATTGCAAATTATCTGTAATCTCTCCTCGTTCCGCTTTCCTAACAATCACCTCAGGAGCTGTGTCCCTGAACGGCGGGAGTTTCATGGCAGCATCATATGCTAACGGCAAAGAAACCCCCAGTAACCAGGCCGCGCTTCAGGATTTATCGAAGGTTGGAGTTGCAGTCCCTCAACGTGCCGATGCAACAGCTAACGATGAGGAATGGAATCCGTGGGGTGAAGACTTCGAACCCGAACGTAGCGAAACAGCGGGTGAAGCCCAATCAGGGAATGTGGCTCGACGAAAAACTGACGGTGCCGTAATGGCCGCTAGTGGTGATTTGGCGCCCGACAGCCGTCCGGCAAAATACATTGTTGAAGTCTGGGGAAAAGCCGCAATCGGTAGGACGAAAGTATAACACAGTGAGAAGCGATGCCTTTTTTGATGGCCTTTCTCCATTCTATAATACTTGCAAGTCATATATTAGCCTGGTCATTGCTAGCATGTGTTGAACGTCAATAACGAGCTATTTTCATCCGAAATTCGTCGTCATAACAGGTAATTACTTATGGGAACACATCTTCGCCGCTCGTCTCGAATCGCGACAGGAGGGCGCGTGGCATTTTGGCACTAAAAAAATTAGCAACATCCGTTTCAAATATCGGACAGGCCCGGGAATAGCACCGCAGACGGCTCCCAGTGATGTGCGTTCAATATAAAATACAATGTTGTTATAGTGGTAATAAAAATATTAATTCATACTTCAATCAATTATTAAACACAATCGTTTTTTTTTTCTTTATTTAAAGAAAATACCATTGGTGTGGCTGAAGCTATCAACGCCTGACTTAATCAGCTTAAGATTCATCTTTCCAAACTCCCGTATCGGCATTACAATTCGACAACAGACAATCCAGCCATTGATCAGGATACAGCTATCTTGAGGCATGTACGAAATGCACCATTTCCACGCCACTCTTATGTTGTCGTCTAACTATGCCTGTTGTTGCCATGATACTTGCCAACTTTACCTTTCAGGTCGAGTATTTGATTCTGGTATTAAACGGTCGGAGTAAAGATAAAATCTCATTCGCTCGTCTTTGGCTCGACTATCTAGATAATTATCCGCGGTTGCAGCACTGCATCGTAATTCTTCTAGGCGACGAACAGTGTCGAAATGAATGGATAACTCGTTACATGCGCTCCAGAGGTAAACTTGAGAAGTTTCTTTCAAAAATTTCACTATCTAACCTTCTGTTTTTGTATTTTTTTTTTCGTATAACAGCCACTAATTTATGTATCAATTTCGCAGGGGGTAAGGTGGATGCAGCTTTTATAGTCTACGATAGCGGATTGGTTGATGACCATGAATTCTTCCAGTGGCCATTAGGTAGGTTAAAACCAGTAGTCGATATCTTTATAAGCAACAGTTAAAAATTGAAATGCATACACACAACGTGTTACAGTACGTTATATTTTATCAATTTCTTCTGTACTCTGCTAACCATACCACCTGTAACCTTACCACACTGTCGCGCGTGATACAGTAGAGAAAGTTTTGTGTTAACCCTACGTTTTTTTTTATAGGCGTAGCAACTTATCGAGGCTTCAATCCGGTGGATTCACATAAACTCGACATTGAAAGTGCTCGTCCGTTTAAATGCAATTTCCTCGGAACGGTATATCCGAAATCGTCGAGGAAATCTTTAGTGGAGCTGATTCGAGTTGAAGGGCTTGAAAAGGTCATCATTATGCGTTAAACACACGCCCTGATTATTTAACACCTCAACTCGTAATTAGACACACATATGCCGTTAACGTTTACGAATATTCAAGCTATAACCAGTAAATAACGCAAAGATTTGTATAAAGTGTGAAACTTAGTATATTCAATTCTGAAATCCATTTAGCTCTTTTAAAGGTTACTTTGAGGACAACATCTAGCTAACGACAACTAGCCAGTAACAGTTATGCATATGTTAATTGATGTGAGGCTATTTGTTCCGTGTATTATGACGTCTTTTCAAAGAACTAAGTAGACATCTTACGCTAATACGCATGCGTCTATTTTCGCTATTGACATATATAGGTCTGCTTTACGAAAGGCCGAAAAGAGTGGTTATCCGGAGAAACCCAGGAAAGTTTGCAGATGTATCAATACGCCCTGTCGCTCTCGGACCTTACCCTGAACCCAGTCGGATTCAACGCGGAGTGCTATCGCATCTACGAAGCACTTGCTCTTGGATCCGTCCCTGTTATCGAAGACAAAACTACGCCGGGGCTTTGTCAGGTATCGAACAGAGTAATTTGCACTCGGATTGCTGATGACAACTTCCTCGTTGACGAACATTAATAAAAGCATGTCTAACTCTAGACATTATTAAAAGGCGGGTTTATAAATGCTCCGTTTTTGACTGGTACTTCGAGTTATTATGAAGTATTTGGTCCGCGCTGAGCTTTGTCGTTTATACCTGATCCGTGCCATCAGCAATTTAAATACCCACCTTTGCATGATGCTCTAAGGTGTCACATTGAAAATCCACTCTTCAGTACGAGTAAATACGTATTCCTCAGTTCAGTTTGTTGTAGTGCTTCATCTATTGTAATTGTCCGTATACGACCTCAGTATTTCTGGAAAACATATATCTATACCATGTTATTTACAAAAATCATGCGATTCTCCAAACGTGTGTTTGCCAAAAACGACCATGTACTATTGTTAATTACTATTTCATTTTTTCGGTTATACGTGTCATATAGTACAGATCAACAGAGAAGGCAAGTGCTTCTTATCAGCATGTGAAATCTACGACAAATCTGGATAAGAAATTAATTCGAATAATATTAAAATTGTGTCGTATTTAAAATTACCCATGGTGCCATCTTTTTTTTTTTGAAAGTTTCCAGCGTTTAAAAAATATGTGTACTATTTGCATTTGACCGCGCGTATTTGTTGATTCGTGTCGTCTTTGCAGAGTCCTCCATTACGATTACTAAAAAAGTACCGTGCACCAGTGATTTATGTGAAAGACTGGGCGACCGATCTTCCTCGAATTCTTGGCCAGGAGGCCGCCCTAAGCCTTAAGGAGAAGATTGAACGACGAGTTGCCCTTGTCGAATGGTATGAAGGCTTTAAGCTGACAATGCGAAGACAGCTTACGCAGGTCGTCAGAAGCAAGTTTGGCTTCACCGACAACAATAACTAGCATACGATAGAAAAACAAATAAGGATCAACTGTAGCAAGCAAAGTCAAGCAAGTTAAACATAGGGAGAAAACTTGTCCGTTGAGAAGATAGCTAGATTTTTCTATCAAAGCATCGTAAACCGGCTCGAACGAAAGCTCCCCAAATGTGCAAATAATTTGCTGTGTAGCGTGCAATGCTGAAGAGACAAGACATTTAATTTTGGAAATATTTTTCATTCCAAGGAGATGCTTTTGGATTACGTAGGAAAAGCAGGCTTTAAATAGTAAGCGCTCTATGTAAATAGAAATAAAAAGTAAGAACTAGTAAGGAAGGAAAGTGATATTAAAACGAAGACTAAACCCTTTGCCCTGAATGAGATTGCATATCTCGGTCAGGGCAACGACTTCAGTTCGAATACTAGCGCAAAGCCAACAAATATAAAAGCCTAGATTTTAGAAGACTCCCACATTAATCATTTGCGATTTCTAGCCAACTTGCAACGTGCGCTCTATTGATTGGGTTCACATTTCTTTAGACGTATGGTGCCCGTCTACGCGAGAGCGCATTGGGTAACAAGTTTGCCTACTGATATTTGCGGCACGTGATGTAGATTCGAATCTAAGCGTGAACACACTCTGTTTCGCGCTGGGAGCAGCGCGCCGCGTGTTAACAGCTAAACTATCAGCCATAAAACACGAAAAACATCTATATGACGTCTGTATAATTTGCTTAGAGGTTCGCTAGGAATAACTGTTGAAAAATGAGACAATGTTTTCGCTTATCGTTCGCGTGTGCACTCCTCCTATTAGAGCAAGTCGAATTTCCTAGAATTGTTTTGGGTTTCAATTTGCTGTTACACTACGAGGTGACGTGGTACTGTCTCTGAAAAACACGGAGTCTAATGGTGTTCATAATATAAATATTTTTTGATTGGCGTTCTAAAGTCACTTCTGTTTTTTCTTATCAAAAGACAATTTCGAACAAGTTAATTCCGATTATAGGAACTAACCATTTTCGCTCATACTATTTCGTAGTAAATGCGAGAGCGTGCGTACACCATACTACTAGGTTATAGATTTTCATGTGAACATCACCGTGGATGACTGCGTACAACGCTTAAAGCACCTACAATACTAATGGTAGTATTTAAACATACAAAGTTGGAAAATTATTTTCCAATTAGAATTTATTTTTCTATTGATTGACTGCGACTGTCTTTACCAGCGCATCACAAGATGTGCCTGTACAAATGTAATTGTCAACTTTCAAATTCATTCTTAGAAATCAAATCAATATCCTAGGTAAAATTATCCTAATCATTAGTGTACACCTGATTTTCGTTAGCCGTACACATCAGTTCGTACAACCGTTTCGAAGCAATACGCAGATCGTTTAAAGCACATTCTTGCCTTAGGCCACTGTTAACCATATTTGATCGGTGCCAGAATATCATTGCACTCTTGCAGAATGGGTCCATAAATCGGGTTCATCGAGACACTTTTACCTGCATAGTGGTAGCATGGGTTGTGTAAATCCGATATCTCATTTGTTATATAGAAAAGAAGCCTGTATGCCTTTGTTGTGCGTTCTCCATATTAATATTTTCCATTGTTTTTCGATCCGTACCAGACAAGTGCCGACAGACGGGCTCATAGCGCTGACTCCAGTCGACTGAAAGTTAGTGGCACGCACAGACATCTTTATTTACGGAAATATCCATTTGCTTAAGCTAAATTCGATACGTGCTACATACATGCCAGTATGAAAATGTGTATTTACTTCAAGGCTGGTCCCGACAAACGAGGCGTGATCAGGCTGTCGGTGTACTTAGGTCACGAAGTACAGATCCATCAGTTTCATTGTACAGATAGGTTACACATACGAGATAGCAGCGTATATATACGTGGACACCTGTCAAGCGCTATGGGTTTAGAATGGTAGACTGCTTCCCAATGTGACCCTTTAGCGAATGGAGAAACATTTCCTGGTTATGACGATTTTCGAAAGTACACTTTCACATGATATGTCAATGAATGCTGGTGTATCATGTACTTCTACATTGTCTGGGCGACATAAAACGTAACAGGCGTCTTTAATTTCTCATAGTGATCGTCAAAGTCTGTTAAAGAGTAAAGGCTAATCATTTGATATTTGAAATGCGTGAAGCTATATATCATTGAAAATCGAGGAGTAAAGCGAGATGTATGGGAAATGCTTCAAAGTATTGGATGTATTATGTTAAAATCTAATGTACACAACAGCTAATGAACAGCCACGCATCGAGTGAATGGAAAATCGTTATCGTTATGCTGACATAAACTTTAAATATGTCAAGTAATTCTTTATAACTGTTATTTTTGTTGTTCTTCTTGACAAATTTAATTCTGAAAATATTACAACAGACTTTGATTTGACTTCCATTTTATCATATTCGTCTACTTATAGAAGCACAATCGCTTATAAAACTATTTCGGCCCTCATATATATGAAATAAACTTTGTTTTTTGGTTAGTTTTAACGGGATTCACGCATTCACGGAACCAGGTTATACCATTGTGCCATACGTCAT
Organism: Varroa jacobsoni; assembly: GCF_002532875.2. Lineage (NCBI taxonomy): Eukaryota > Metazoa > Arthropoda > Arachnida > Mesostigmata > Varroidae > Varroa > Varroa jacobsoni. The sequence continues at coordinate 162,051 of NW_019214254.1, forward strand.
CCCTTTGACATAAAAAATGGCGATGTTTTGTCGCTATTTTGATGCGCGCACATGTGTCACACAAAATTAAAGCGGGTAGTTAGTTAAACAATTTCAAATCAAACTGTTAACACGGTTCGAGCATTGTTAACGGGTTATTGTTGATATTTACAACGTATGAAGTACATCGAAAATTCAGAAACCAATCGTAGTTGAGCATCGTATTATGCGTCGGCTTGCAACAAAAATACCGAAAGCTTACTACAAGCCGTCTTAGTAGATATAATATGGATACATAGGTAAACTTCAGAACGTACATTAAATAGCGACGAAAGATTATCAGTCAAGCGTATTTAAAAGTAACGCGTACATATATGGTCACGGTAGCATGAATTCATCAAATCTTAAAGTTCGTCATCATATGAAAGGACACAAGCAAAAGTAGCTGTCGGCGTCACCACATAATATTGGGGTACCGTAAATTACATGAAAAATCTTTGGATGACCTGATCTTCAGTATGCATGAAAATTATAGTGGTTGTGAAAGCTGCTGCCAATGTTTAATTATGGTTTGCACACATTGGGCGTTGCTAGGGTACCAATCGCATACGTTACGGGTAAACTCGTAAAGAGAAATTATGTGAAGAACTCTATGTTATATAAGGTATAGAAGTTTCAATTTCAAGGTTATATAAGTTTCGTTATGTCCACCTAATTCAGATGGCTGTCCCTATAGGCGTGCTAAAAGGTGTTCTTACAAAAACTACTTGTTGCAATGCCGTAAAGCAGATATACTTTTACTAAGACGCTAAGTTCATCGCAAAAAAAACAGGAGTCTCTAAAAAGCCAAATTTATTATAATTTTCTTTTATAGAGAAAAGAGTACGATAGGAATACGAACAGCCTTCTAAACTGATTTCAATTTTCAGATGATTCATACCACTTCTTCAGTTGACCTCTTTCACCTGGACTTGATGAGTGGCATTTTTTTAGCCATCTTGAAAATCTCGGCGTAACTCTAATCTCTTCGATAATGCACACAAAGTTCACCTGTGTGCTTATCATTAATCTACATTCCAGAAACAAAGATATACCCAGTCGGCACAGACGGGCATTTCCTTCGGGGTTAAATTAATTTCTGTACATATACTTATTGCTTTACGTCTGTATAGCGAAAAAGAGTATTCTTTTACGCAGGAACAGAGAAGTAGGATCCTCTGTTTCAATATGATATATGTAATATATCATATGAAACAGTATGGGCTTGAATCGCGCCAGCGACATTAACTGCCTCCGCTGGCATATAATCTCTCGGCAGCATCGAACTCTAACAACTATCATTCTACCGTAGCTGTAGGTTTGAGGTAATTTTAGTGTATTGCAACGATTAGTTGGGCGCTCTTACATTTTTTACATGACTGAATTATAAATACTAGCACATGTAAGTGGGACAGTTGTAGCTCGTTTATTTGTAACACTCTTACGTTACAGTAAAGCAGTATGTTATTGTTGTTCGGATCGCCATCAAGCTACTATGAAATAACCGAATGAAGAATTGATGTGAAACAGGACTCGTAACGTCTCTCTCTATTAGACGGCAGTTACAAATAAATCTGTTTAGCCACGTGCATACAACTTGTGTGAAAACATATCAGTACTTTTGTTCAATATAGCCTCACTTTAGACAAAATATACATCATAGACAATCAAGCGCGTTTACTAAAGTCATATTCATTAATACGTAAAACAGTTATCACCATTTAGATAGCAGCCATTCATTTGATAAATGAATGCATAAAAACGCGTCAGTAGAAACCAGGAGGGAACACAATACCTAAGAAATTAGGAAAATGTTTCCTTGTTTGGCGAGCAATGGCAATGTCGCATACAGAATCTCCTTTTAACGATGAATCGAGCCTACTTGTCCTATATATATTAATATGTGCAGGTAGATATGACCAATTATATAGTTCGAGTGATTCAGCTTGGACATCGAGTTATTGTGTAGTTATAACCTAAACTGTAGCATTCCCTCAGAAAGAAAATATCTGTGTTGAATAGCAAAATATTGAAGATTTTTGCAAATTTTCTTTTCTGCACTTCTAGAATTATAAAGCAAGCTATTAATTGTTTAAGGCCAGCATGTTGTCCCAGTGCAATTTCGGATGGAGAGGCCATCCATTCGAAAATAGGATCACCCTGTGAAAAAAATATGCAAAGAGCAGAATAGTACGTTCTCAAAATCAGATAGCTTGCTCGGATGTGTTCGTCAGTATATGTCGTAATGAAATGCAGAACAGTAACAGTATTCAGAATTCCGACAGACAACATGCTTATATTGGTTAAAAAGGGGTGTATAAGTGCGACATCCGCAACAAAAACAAAAGCATGGTGCCACAATGTCTTTCAGCTAATGTTGCCTCTTTGCAGAATAATGTACTACCGAAATTTATGTGTAAATATATATTTAAGATTTATTTAAGGTCCTCAATATATGACAAAAAGGCCAATAGTCTGCGAACTGTCGAATGAAAAAGGTGTTGTGGAAACACGAGTTCATTAGCTTTCAAATTAGTTATCGCAAAAATATGGATTTTATTCAATCGGGAAAAAAAGTGCAACAATAATGAAAATTAATACATTAGTTATTATTAATTCACTCCATTCATACATTAGTTATTTCTACAAAATTGATACATTAATACAAAATTAATACATACGAGTGGCATGTTAAAAAATTATATTATTATAACTATATGATGAAATAAGGAATCTGCCAGACTAAATAAGAATGAAGTCCTATATTCTGATACAGGTACAGCATAGGATAATAAAACAATTGTCAATCTCAGACATGAAAGAAAATGCAAGAAGTACTCTCGACGACTTGTTATCATTTTTCATTGATGACATATTTCAATAGTTACATTTATTTAATGTTTTACATTTCTTTACATGATCTTCTTCTATTATTACACCTCGATTAGTTAATGAAATTAGTATTCTTTGTATCGTAGTTGTAATGTATAGTACGTTTCATAAATGTTTGACATTTTTACATAGAAGCATCCTCCAACTTTTGCTTGTCCATGTACCATCTTTATACGGTCTTATCCTTGACACTTTTGTTCTTCAGTTTCTTCTTCGTATTTCACATCTGCTCATATAATTTTATGATCTTCCACTATCTACATGTGGTGAAGCATAACTTTTAGCATCAAATAAATAATAGAGAAGTCCCTAACATGCTTGATCGTCCCTTTGAGTAATTGGCATTGTTGTTTTGATTCAACTTTACCCCTGTCCAACTCAACTTCAGCCTGTGCCGATTTCAAATTATCTGTAGGCGCCATGTTCCTATTAATAATATTGCGTAGAAAAGCTGCTGCTTATCCATGGTGCCCATGATGGATCTTCCATACAAGTTATATAAGGTATAGAAAATTGCACATGACATTTCTTTATTAAATGTGCCTAATGTCCACTGCGCTTTTTTGCACGTTATATACAAGTTACCCTGAAATTCCATTGTCAAAATCGTTAAGGGGCATATTTGGATAATGGCGCCAGGTTTCGTTCGGGGAGGTCCGCCTCTGCTAAGAAAGGCATAGTCAAAAACGACCGAGAATAGCAGGGCACTATTTCTGCGGAAGAAAAGTAAATGAGAAGATTGCTAAATTTATATTACCATTTGCATTCACGAGTAGGACGTACGTATAACATTTCGCGCTTCTATTAAAATCAGAATTGCATCAGGTCAATAATCGTAATTTGTGTACACTTATGAGAAGCAAGTAACGTTTTTCGAAGGGCAGGTTCTGTTCATCAGTTCAAATATTAAAATATAAAGAGTGGCAAATGTCGGTGCATGCTCTTCAATCTATGCATCACGTGACAAACATTTGGCCAACAATTATGTTAGCAAGCTAGACGATTTAGCTAGCAGATCACTTTCTTCTCCTAAAACAAAAATTGCACAAATTCCTCGGGGTTCGATCTGGGTAACACAAAGCTTCTGTACCCCTAAGTAGCACTGAACGTCGTCATGTGGTGTGTTTCTGTTCTTAATTGGCACATTTGGGTCGCTACTCCATTGATCGTACATTCAATTTTTTTACGTTTCGCGACTGGATTTTTTAAACTTCCGAACTCCTGCAAAAAAACCTGCAAAAATTGACTTAGCATTAATTCTGCCCATTCTTTTGCAGACTCCTCTGTTTCAGTGTGCCCGATGTATATGCATCCTTCAGTACTGTATCCCTTCCATCATGTTTCAATCCACCTAACATAGTGCCCTGAACAAAATATCTATAAGCTAACACGGCTATCGTCGTATGTATATTTGTACATCCTATATACACAAAGAGTGACTCGCGTTCATCTATATGATACTGCGGTTCGTTTACGGAAGCTGTAAAGGCAAACCTTGAAGCATGTTAAGCTGGCTAATCGACGCTATAGTGGAAGTACCACCCCTGCGTTGATTTTAGGCAGTATAACCAATTCGTATGTATTCGTACCAGCATGTTCGTCTCAATAACACGTCGTTTCAAAGGAAAATGTTCAAGTTTGTAAGCTAGAAATCAAGTTTGTGACTATTAGCGTAACGTTATTTCTAAGAGGGCGCCAACTAAAAGACACTGAATTGGCTACGGCAACAGTAAAACGTAAGCTGCCATGTTGGCCATTTTCGAAAAATTTGAGGTCCATCAAATCAAAATGTTTATGAGTGTTAGCTTATCTGCTGTGCATGTGTGCGTATTAAGTAAATATAATCGACTTGAAATAAGTAAAGATTTGCGTTTGTGCGATCTAATCTGTTTGTGGTCGACTCTGACCTATAGGTTGCTAAAAAAAATTGAACCCTTCTTGTAGATGACTCCAAGAAGTTTGGTGTCCTCGTCGTACAAATACCGACTCAGTACCTTAAAGATTTTGAAATTCTAATCTTTTATCACATAGATCTTAGTTCACTGGGACGACAAATAGCGTATTTCTCTAAGACTTTTCCTGAATATTAGGTTCAAGTGAATGCTTTTGAAATAGCTAAAGTAGGTAGTAATTGATACCGGACTGATTTTCATCGATTTCAAATATGTTTTTTATTCTGACTTTATCATTACGACCTTTTCAGCTTTACTTATTAATAGCTAGCTTATGGCCATTCTTGGTCGTATTACCCACCGTCTCCGGGTCGTTTAATCCAAACATCGTTCAAATAATCTATTGTTATTGAAGTAGATCCTGTAAAATGCCACTTTCTCCATAAAATTCCTAGGAAAATGGTACAACTTCTTCGTACTCAAGCGCATAGCTAAAAGGATAGATCAACATCAAACCTGATTGGGCCTTCTAAAAGAATATCACTTGTACCAAAAAACCTAAAGTATTTCGACAGCTGTCCTCGCAAAAAATTTTTTCTGCAACAACAGTAAATTGTCTTCGCGTCAGTATCGAGACCTTACAAACAACTGCGCAGTCACCTACTATACTTGTTAAACACAAGGACGAGGTGTATATATAGCCTAAACTATAGATCATAATATTAGTCTGCAGTTTGTTAATTCCAAGTGAAAGCTCCATTCGGTTTGTTAACCTTGCCTATTTATATATGTGTGGTAACCTGCTCTTCTTTTCTTTTATGTTACCTTAACTGAGAGCGACCTTGCGTGCACAAAATGTTTTACTCGCCTCACTTCCACGGAACAGAAACACAAGACGTCCGTATCGAGCGCGACTGCAGGCGGCCAGGCTAAACCCGTAACGATCAAGAATATACATACTAAACAATTAAATATGCCAATGACAATTAGTGAATGGTTACAATGGTTACAAAGAAAAAAAACTAGGGGAGCAATCAAAGTTTCGGTGGCTTTTGATCAATATAGTCAGCTCGGTCAACACTGCCGGCTATGGAGCCAACAAGTGAAAATTAATAGCGATTTTGTTGTCTAAATCTCTATTTGATAAAAGGGACTCTGGACGACCCTCCTTTTGGAAGAAAATGTCCTTGTAGCTGCTCTAGCTACATAAAGCGTATTCGTATTTCAACATCTTATTTTGACCTTTCCTTTTCACGGAAGAAGTTAGGAGAATTAACATGACTATTGATGAGTCATCATGCAATTACTGTCCTTTAGATTTGTTTGCTTGCTTGCTTGCTTAAATGCATGTGTGCATACAAATATTCGCACGAATATGATACTTAGATTTTCTTAGCGCCCGATTCATCCCATGTCTCCATTACTCATTCTGTGCAACTGGTTGATGAAACCCTCAGCTTCGGGTATCTGGGTAGCAGCTGACTCTTAATGCTTTTAACAAAACGTTTGTTATTATCGCTAATAAAAGAATGCAATCTTTTCGCTATTCACATTCTATTGATCTACTTAGTTTCTATCTAGAATAACTAATTGTTCTGCATATCTCTGCCTACGACTATAACAAAGGCATATCGTGTACTATTCTCCACACCCATATAACCCCACCGCTCTTCTACACTGAACTAAAAATGTACTGATTACTTCCCATTCTACCTAATACCCCCATTCGAGTGCTAAGGTGTTGTTGGGGGTTCCTCTGATGCGTTTCTTGAACGAGGGCTGACTTAAAGACGTTTTGGAGCTTCAAGATACGCTGCCTCCGAGCATCCCACAAATCTTGCAAATTGGATTAGTGAGTTACAGCAACCGCTCGTCCTTCCCAGATGATTATCACCTTTAACGTTGGCCAGACGAACCTTTCTTAATGCACGTGTATACTGACATAGTAAATGTGAAATATTCGCCATATCTGCAGTGTCCACAGGCTCGTTGGACGGCATCCAGGGCGAGGAACCTTCCGAATACTTTCTACGCCCTACGTTGCCCCCACGTGGCCAGGCGGCGACGTGCATTCACACGCTACCGAATTACAGTTCAGGGATCCAAAGAAGAGGCAATTGCCCAGCGTTCCCGAATAGCAAATGGCGAGAATAGCCGCGACAAAAATGAACGAACAGATGATGCATGGCTTCCGGTCGAGAAACAGTCCCGCTAAGTAGAAAACGAGGAGCATTACCTGCAATGTGTGGATTTGCCACCGCAATAAACGAAGAACAGAGCAAGATATTTGATTAGCTGTAATGGGAGAGTAGAGAAAGGGTCAAAGGAAGTAAAAACGCAGAAAAATTCGAACACACAACGGCAGACACTGAACTCAAACATAAGATGCCCAATGGTTTTGGACGGAAAATTCATTACATTGTGAACGCAAGGATCTTTTTGAAAAATTACTTGTAACACTAGATTCATTAATGACTGTTGCAACCTAACTAGATTACCATTTAGCCCTGAAATAAGCTACAATTCAAATTAGAACTTAAAAACAATGCTTGTGAATATAATTTTAAAACTCAAGATAATCTCGCTATATCAATGACTAAATTCAAACTGAATCTATAAAAAGTGCATTAATAGTTAAACAACCTTTATTTCCTATCTGTTCAAATTGCAGAAGACACGCAAATTGCTGCGGTGGTGAGAGAATTCAACTATACCCTTCATTTATTTCTATATATCTACATTACTGAGACACACGAATACTAGATGGTACTCTGACATGACTCCGACTTGTATTTTGCCACTCTGAAAAATGCAAAATGAAGATTCTTTTTATCATAAAGAGACTTTCTTCAAACTAACGGTTTTTAGGTCTTCGTGCATAAGCGCGGGTAGGATACTGGTCCAAGTGACTTGCGATGTGGAGCATAAACTGTATGGTCAGCATGCTGATTCGTTCCAAAAACTATGGTTATATCAAAGAGAAATCTTCATGCGAAATGCTAAATTAAGTTAAAATACCCTAATTTTAACAAATTCGATTTATTTCCTCGAAAAAGTTACAGAACCAGTTGTGTTCTTTATAGATAGACGTAAATATGATAAAAGGATTTTAAAAGGGCTAGAAACTTCCATACATCCAACTCAAGGCACGTAAAAACAAAAAAGAACAGCTTAGAATATTTCACGCGCAGCGTCCAACTTTGGCAATAGTATTGGCTTCAAAAAGACAACTTCTGTGAGTTCGACGATGAAATGTATGGAGAACAGTAGCCATTTCTTGCACAAAGGTCGCGTTACGAAGTGGCGTTGTAAAAAAGACGCTCATTTTATGCTTGAGAAACAAAAAGAATAGAAAATATATGTCAGCGATCGAGTATAATTTAAAAACAATAGAGAAACATTTCATATGTAAGTGTTATATACGATTTCCACAAACAACTATCCGCCTGGTATTGAAAACATACACCTTTTCTGTTCTAACTCTTTTGCACTGACTCTATTTCAGTTGTAAACACTGTTTAAAACACAAAAGAGCAATCTACCTAATACTTGAATAGTTGACATTCAAACAACCGGTGCTGCCAAATATCGCGCTAAGTACAATTAAAATTACAAACATACTTTTACTAAAAATATTTGAATTTAGATCATTTATTTTAATTCAACATTTTCGAATATTCCTAACGCCATCTTCATGACTATCAGAACCAGGCTACATCAACAATTTTTTAGATACCCTAAACGCTAAGGCTAGGGTCTCGTAAGGTCGAGGTGGTCCTTTCAAAATTTCTACTGGCCAATAAAGTAATATCAACGCAACAATAAAATTCAACCAATTTATCATTAGTCATTTTATCTATTATATTTATCACTATTAGTCATTTTATATGATGACCTTTTTGGGGTTGCCTTCAAGAGAAGTCAGCGTGAAATAATAGGTTATCGAAATACTGTTGACCGCTTTCAAACCAAGATCAACATAACTTTTCTTATATTTTAAAATTGCCTTACTAGACCAAATATGCCCCACTTCAACGAACTTCTGCTCTTTCTAATGTAATAGCATAATTCAATCATTGGATAACTGTGGTTTCTGGGCGGAATATTTTGAGTGATTTTTGTTTCCTTCCACTAAAACTAAATTAATACCATTAAGGCAGTTCTGAGGATATCGAACTTCACGTGCGTGAAGATTCACGTGCTTCTGCATTATCTGGATCGAAAACGACGCTTTTATATTTTACTTGTTCCAGTTGATTTTTTTCAATGACTTGTTGTAATCACATTCGTTGTTGACAGTAGAGGGTTGAATGAATTGTTGTGCGGCGGCTAAAACTCTTAATGCACGATTCCTTTCTCATCTTACCAGACATATGGGACCACCCTCTCTGGCATCAGTCTGGGCCTTGCCACAGAATGTGCAGGATACTTCTCTATTCCTTTTATTTTCTAATTATGGTTATACGTGGTTCCTTTTTTATCACTTGCGGTCAAACGCGTTAGAAATGGCTCGGTTCCATGTTGCAATCGGAAATACGGTCGATCACCATTTTGCATCAATCCGTATGGTACTCAAACATCGAAATTTTATAGCCAGTTTTCTTTAAATGGCTTAAAACTATTTGATGATGGATTTTTAGCTCCTTGTCGATGTTACGGTTATGTCTATGTTATAACTCTCATTTTTGTGATAATTCCGTAAACTTTTTTCATGTGTGGTTTAACTAAATGAGGAACGTTTTTCGTATAGTAACTTTCAAAACGAACGCGATGGAACCATCTTGGGACCGCTTTTTTCGATGACGTATCCCGGTCACAAACATGTATATATAAAAATAATATAAAAACATTAGCCTAAACAGCATTTGTACCTTTATCGTAATGGAATGAAAAAAAGGCCATTTTTTTTTGCAAACATTTCATTTGTCCTCCAAACGCCCTATCTCAGGTTTGATTAAAGGCATTTCACAATGTTTGCACATTTACTACTGTCAACCCACAACTTTCAAATGACATTAGTCCTGACCCGACGCGACCACTACTGCCAACTATAAAGTTCAAAGTCATCTAAGTAAAAAACGGTTAACCGAATATATGGCCCAGTACAAGTTTGTTATCGTCTTGGTGCTCGCTCAAACTAACAAAGCTTGAAACCCTAAAGTACGTCAAGTTTCTAAAACGAAATCAAATAGGGACTTAGCTTAGTTTTCCAAGTGAAGCAGCTCAGAGCGCTATAGACTGTTTAAAACGATAATATACTCGACTGAGCTCACCTTTCGAAACAACTATAGCCACTTCTTAAAAGGAAACCGCTTTATCCTAATTAAAACAAAAACACACAGCGACTAATTTTTTTACATTTACTGTCAGCGCATCGCCTATCGTCTTTGTTCATTTAAGCCATTTCTAATATTTTGCTTACGTCCAACGGAAGCTAATGAAGTTTCTTATTATAGGTAATTTACTGCGAATTCAATTGAAAACATATTCAGCCTCCTATAGCAAACATGCAGTCAAAATCTAACAAATTTCACTTTTTTGTGCTGATTCAAACTTGTGACGAGAAATTCTCTACTAGCGCGTGCAAGTGTTTTTTGGTTTGCGATAGAACGCTTAACCATATTGCAAGATTGGATCTCCGTTCATTCTCGATCAGTGGACCTGAAAGCTAATTGCTTTTGCTGTTCATGGGGCGACGCTTCATACCACGTTATACTACCTTGCGGTACATAAAAGATAGTGGAAGAATCGAAGCTAGCGGTTTTGTTTTACTATTCGATGTCTAACAAAATCTGGTGTAGGAAGTTCTTTTTCCAGAACTGTAGTTCAAGAATTGTGGAAAAATAAAAGGCGTAAGCCACACAGGTTAAAATTAACTAAGTGGCCCTAGACAGCCCCAGATAGTGGGAAAAACGTTATTGATAACACAATCTCATAAATGCGTATCTAAATATTCTGGTAAAGTGATCTACTAGCAGTTGTAGCAATAAAGACTCAAGTTTATATTTTTGATGAGATAGAACTTATATGACTTGGTAACGATATTGCTTACTGACAAGTGCCAACGACAAACAATAGTGAATCTTATTTCAAGTTCCTTTCATTCACAAATCGACCGTAATGACCTTGAACGCAAACACAAACTTTAGACACGCATATAATTACCTGATTCTGCAGTAGGACAATATTTGTCGGTTTCGGTATGAACAGGACAGGTATAAGCCATTGTAAGCAATACATGTTTGCCGGCTCGACGCGACCTCGTCGAGCAGTGCCTAGAACGACACCACAGCCAACTACACTCACTGATAATGTCCTTTTTTTCACAAGCTTGCCTTGTCTTATTGTTGGTTCTACGTCGCGTTTCTATTTCCGTAGTTGCTGCTGGTATTTCTTTTATCGAGAAATCGAAAAACAAGGCCTTACCAAACGTTGAATCAGTGTTCTCGTCGTAACCTAGGCACGGGGGAACTCTGCTTCATCCAACACTATAACGAATTGGCGTCAGTTGGTAGAAGGGTTAATTACTTTTTACGTTTTTTTTTGTCAACAATTAGTCTGTAGATAAATTTTTACCACAAACCACTGCTCACTTCCACTATTCAGTGACATATGCCGGGTAACGTAACAACACGTTGATTCTAAAAGGAAGACGATACGCGGCACGATCCTGTTTCTACAATGGATTGGTCGCACGACCAGTTGTCGGTAGGTACCACTAAACCGCTTTCAATATCGATACCTTTGATCGAAATCAGTAGCGCATGTTTTCGGTAGCTCTTTTAAAGCGTCAACTTTACACACTCAAGGAAGTAGACATCGCCACCACGTTCTCGCTCCCGTTGCAGGACGTCTAAGTCATCGAATGCTTGCCTGCGGGTGCCGAGAGCTACAGAGGCCAGCAAGCTCAATCTAATCATTCGAATTAATCGAAGGCAGCTGACTCACTGTCCACAAGCGGCCTGCCGCTGGCTTGGTTCAGCTACCAAACAGCAGTTAGATACAATCAGCTGACGCCTGGCGAGAGTGGCAGCTAAATGGGTAGTCGTGCATCCAGTCGCTTAGTGGGCGTACGAAAAATCTAGTAGCATTTGTTGTAATTGTTGATGTCGCTGTCGTCGTTGGCTTAGCGTGGGTTGATCGATCACGTTGCTAAAACTGCCATGGCCAGCCGACGGTATACGCTGAAGAAACAAGAACATACAACTGTAGATCGAAAGTTAATAAATCAACAGATCAACACCTAACAACATAATCTCGGTCTCCCAACAAAATGTGACTGCTTACAAATCACTTAAGAACCTCATCGCTTTACTCTACTTTTCTCAACCCCATTTAAAACCACAAGTAACTGCTACAAGCATGACAACTGGGTAGAATCTCCAACTTCCTTTGCTAGAATGTTCGTACTCCCATATAGTGAAATTGACTGCGAAAACTGTACTTCACATTTATATAGATAAGTATGTATGTGATAAGTTTCGATACAAATTGACAGAGAGCTCTAAAAGCTCTATTCAATCTTCCTCGAGACGATTTTCCCTCGTTTGATTGTCAACGTTGGAGAGATTCTTTCAGCTCTTTGCACTCGGCTCTAATGTCAAAGGGCTAATCAGACAACCTACAGAAACAGTTAGCCACCTGCTAGTTGTTAGGGTCTTACGAAGACCAATTACAGTAGAAATAGAGGTTTGGTCGAGCCAACTTTCACGCCAAGAACCTGGCCTTTTGGGTTTGTCTGGTTTGGACTTCTAGGGGTTTAGTCCCGCTGACGAAGCTCTGTGTTGGCTGATTGTCATCGAAACGATTACTCCCTAAGGCGGTCGACCAAAATTTTCCAGCTGTGCTATTTTCTCACTGGTTTCTTTTAATCGACAGATATAATATAGCTTGGCAAAAAGGTTCCACTTCAAACGGATTTGTAACTGTAACCCATTAAAGAGATCAGGTGGGTCAGGTTTCGACGGGCTTGGGTACGTCCTTGGGCTTAACAATTAGGTACTAGCCACGTCCACGTACATACGCCGCAAATATAGACTGTCGCACTAGTGAATCACGATTACAGCATCTCGTAGAATCATCAAAGCATAATGAACTTTACCCCAGCAATGGTAGACACAGGTTAGCTGCGATGTTATTGGTGGTATTGATACGATTGCAAGGAAGGGTCTGCGTCGTCTGCTATGAGCGCAGTACTGCCTGCTGTCACTTTTTTTTCATTTTGAAAAACCAGCGCCCAAAAACAGAATACGCAGTAGGTATGAGCTCCTGTGGCCTTATGCTGGGAACAGGTTAAAAGCTGAAACATGTTTGAATTAGTGGTAAATGGGTGGGGAGGTGTTTTATTAAGCGCGTTCAACGCGCATATTTTTAATACACGCTCTACACGACCTAATATTCACGAGAATTGATTAGTTGTGGTAAAATTAGAAATATTTTTAATACATTCAGTCAATCGAACGCCGTCAATCGATTAACAGTATATTATGAATGAAATGCGATAACGAAAAACTTACATGCATTCCTAGAATATGTCTCCATTGACTTTTGCTAGCTTTTTCCACAAGTGATAATAAAAATGAAAATGTTTCAACTGAAATTAGAAGACCCCTTATTTCAGATTAAATAGACTATTTGTCTATTTTCTTTGCAGTATCGAATGCCGTCATACACATTTTAACTACTTTTACAACGAACTAGCACTGATAAGGCTGTTTATTCGGCCATTTTGAATTCTGCACGCGCTTTTGATAGACTATATATAAATACCTCCCCCGCGTACTTCCAATACAAGGTTTCACGTGGGCTTCTATTTATCGTTAACGGGGATAGAGATCATGCGTTAATGCGGCTAGGTTCAGGAGGAAAAAATAAACCGGCTTAGGGGCAATATTATCGCGTATTGTCAACGTAACCGGAGATTTTGTATTGGAAGTGCCTTCTGACTTTAACCAGTCCGGTACGCAGCATCAGATTAAAGCGATCAACTGTGGTTTGTCAAGAATGGCAGTGGAAATATCACTCACATGGAGAAAGTATATTATCGCGTAATTACTTGCCCAATATTTCACTAGTCGTATACTAATATTGCCGACATATGCTGTCATCAAAGAACACAAAAAACATTCCTCTTTTCTTTCTAATTTCACTTAGCGTTATTGCTTGCTCAAATAAATAGTAGATAGGGTGATACGTTTATGCGATCGTGATGTAATATTTTTCAGGGCATTTGTTCTGAAAAATCCGACGTGATACAAAATGATGGATCCCAGCAGGGTGTCGCGTGGCGCCGTGGCTTAGTTGGTTAAAGCGCCTGTCTAGTAAACAGGAGATCGTGAGTTCGAATCTCACCGGAGCCTGAGTACACATAATTTTGGCAAGTTATTGTTAGTGCTATGGTAGTAAAAAGAAGAAAGAAGAACAGTGAACTGTTTCCTGTAAACGTATTTCTATTTTCTGCTTCCAAAAACGTTTTAACTGAACACGAAATATATTTTTACAAAAGAAAAAAACAAACCATATGCTAAAAAAAATTGACGGTTTTCTATGTTGCCCGTCTCGATCTGTTATTGATGAACCACAAACTAGATATTTGTAACGTATAAGGAAATGAATATAGATATATCAATGCTCGTTTCATAAATATAACAAAACTAAAGTTTAATGATGAATAATTCCTTATTTTTGACATAATACATATGTATATAATATATATATATATATATAATAATAATAACATATAGATATGTGCGTATTCCTCGATACCACATAATAGATCAGACCACTTTGCGAATTCAATCCCCCTATAATGCAAAAGTTTTACTCAAACGCGTAGTTTCTGAATTCTACAATTTTTTTTCGAAATAAGCGAAATTGATACATACGTAAGTTCCAATGCAAAATCCAATCCTGAAAAAATGAGAATTATTACGCTATACATATGTGCAGTTTCCTACGCAACATACGTTTTTAAACTGATCTAAGTTAAAACACAATTTTAGATCTAGTTAGCAAGGTCGACTTATTTGAAAACGAAAGTTGCCTTATTGCAGGAGACGTTACTACGGATCTGGCGTTTTAGTTTTTTAAACGGCATTATCGTGTCTGAGCGGCGCGTGCCATCGCGAGACTTGTCATTACGCATCTGGATCAGTTTGCGCGGCAGCTGTGATTACCCAGCTGATCAACCTGACACCCGATAATATCCAACAGACTTGGTTGGGCTGGTATCCGTAAGCCAGTTCTTTCAAAACCAGCTTAAGGCATCGGTCCTGGTTCAGTAGGCTATGATTAAATTATTCTTCTCATGAAGATTGTCCTCATAATATTAGCGGAAACTAGTTGGTGTCGAGGTCAAAATGTCGTAGAAATATCTAAAAAACGGTAAGCTAAGTTTATAAGTTAATAGAAAAACATTGCCGTGACCAGGATTCGAACCTGGGTTATTGCGGCCACAACGCAAGGTACTAACCACTATACGATCACGGCCGTCTCCGGAGACGTGGGGCATCGGCCGTTAGCAAAAGTTAGCAAAAGCTTCCTAAGTAAGAAATTGGTAAATTTAATTTATATACTCACATAGAAAACTTCTAATACTAACTAAAGAAAAACATGCGAGACAAATAACGATATATCGAAATTATATGTCCGTCAGTTCCTTCTACAGCATTGTTAGTATATACTAATTGGCAAATTAACTACAAAAACAGAAAAGCCATAGAATACGTTTTCTTGGAAATCGTACCTGCATAGTTGTTCCTTGGCAATTAATATATTTTTGGCGTCAACGACATACAGTAGTCCAACACAAAAGCTTTCATCATAATCGTAATCTGAATGTAGACTGGACCACTGGTGTGAATAAATAAAAGATAAATATAATATCGTTTTGTCAAGAAGTAATTGATATTTGTGAATTCAACATAAGGTAGCATACAAAGCTTAATAGGCCGAGTTGTCATAAATGCATGTATTTCAAGTGCTTGAAGCACGGCTTGATCTGGAAATACCCAGCAATTGGTTATATAGCCTATGGTCGTTTTTTCATATAGCGATGTGGTCAATGTTTCATTCCAATTGAAGATAATTGCAAGCGTGGTTTAGATTCGACCTCTATGATGTGTGCTTTATAACTTCAAATTTAAAAAAAAAAAAAAAAAGAAAATGTTGACATGGAGGTGCGGGGTATCGATCCCCGTACCTCTCGCATGCTAAGCGAGCGCTCTACCATCTGAGCTACACCCCCGTACATCTCAATGTACATTCAGTACGCGTTATGTATTGTTGTTTGCCTATATCAGATAATACAATTAAAGTACAATTGATATCGGTGCAAAATGTTATTACAGATGGTTACATGATTAAGCTGCCTTTATTAGAAATCATTAAATGATCTCAAAAGCAATATTTCTACTTAAATTAAATAAAAAATGCAATACGTTATTACCCAAGTATTTCAAGAGTTAGGTTTATTACTGTCATTAAGAATTTATATAAATTAATTTTTATTAATTTTACTGTCATAATTCAGGTAAAATAAATAATTCATTATGAAAGTAAACGAAAAGTAAATATTTCTCATAACAAAATACGCTAAAGACATGTAACGACAATCTGAAGGTTTACTTGTTATGTTACAAAAATCTTTAAACTGCATTAAAGAACTTGTTTGTTTTTTATTAAAAAAGCGCACGTTCGAGATTACTATTTCGAGATTAGGTGCTTTCGGCGCAGTCGGCAATGAAAGTATGGCGATCAATTACCAGGTTGTAAAATAAAATGTAAATCTATAAGAGATTCTAAGCCAAAATAAGTCATTTTATAAGATATTATTATATATTGATCTGTGTTTTCTATTTTTCATTAACGCTATCTGATTAAGCAGTGATACCAATAGAAGATATGAGCTTAATTTTACCATAGTTAATTTTATAGCCTCTTGAAATGATTCGGCGTAGGATCATTGTAAATACTTTTGTGAAAGGGTTATCAAGACTTCTTAGATATACATTTTCGGTTTGGCACACACCGTTATTAACGGATGAAAGCTAACAAATTACGTTTTACATACATCAATCACTATATATTATAAAATCGCCTTACCAGGAGATTCAGTTTCAAACGTACTTATCGATTCGCTTTGGAGTTACGCCTTTTTGCAATGAACGTTTTCTAAAGAATCGGAAAATCGTGGTTACTGGTTTACCGTGTGGTGTTAAAGTTATAATGTCGTTGGCAAGCTTTTATATTACAATATTATACAGTTTCTGTCTACAAGCAAAGTTGACTACTTTACAAAGAAATTTAATATATACATGCCTGCTTGCACATAGTGTTCATTTCTAAGTTCCCGCTCACATGGTGCTAGAGATTCTACCAATTTACTAAGAATAATACTGGTTTAGGCCAGGGAACTACACAGAGCTTGATTAAGGTCGTATAGGGTACTTTTGCAAGTCTGCGTTTGGTAAAATAAACATTTTGAGTTTTACGTCCGGTACTTTTTTTTTTGGAGTTTAAGGGCAAATGCATTATGCAGACCGGACATCACTGAATTGTGTTTTGTCCCGTACCGTGGGACTCTCACCCACTAAACCCTGGACCCCTTTATCAGCTTGGGCCATGGTTCAGGATATGTTTGATATTGCTTCGAAACCATGACTTGCAGGAACGGTTATTTCATCATCCTTCCCTTTGAGCCGTTCCAGTCCATCTTCCATTCAGGCTTTCCTCTAGACCAGAAACTCTAGATCTCGAGGGGAATCATACTCCCTGTACTTCTGTTAATTCTAGGTGTTGTGCGGGCCCATTATTGTTTCGGGTCTGCCCTTCAACTATTCTCTTACGCCTCATCCTTTCTAGTTTTTCTTTTCTTTTCATAATATCGTCAAAGAAAGCCGTAACTTTGGCCCAGTTCGTCCTGTCCTTTGTCATCATATCCACCATCTCCTTACTACTGCCCTTTGTTGTTACTTCTCTGTGTACCTGTTTATCTTTGACCGCTTTAAGTGCCTGGCAGTGAAGAAGAGTATGTTCTACTCTGTCCTTCATGCCCGACATGCAGAGCACACAGATGTCCGGTACTGCCTTAGTACTGCACTGCCTTAAATGGCTGGTCTCTTCTAATGCAAAACGAAGTGTACCTCCAACATGTTTTGATTGCGTTTACTTCCGATGTTCCTAAGTACAGTGCAAAATACTTTTACGGAACCACAGAATTAAGTTCGTTCGACTTTATAAGAGCAGTCACTCGTTACATCATGGGTATGTGGAGTAAGCTCGCACAAAATGCCGCGGGAACCTTGGGGGCTATGTGAAGGGTTGCCAGCTTTCGTGTATCTAGTCGGAAAGTCAGCCCTTATTGTGCTTCTTACAGTCAACGGCGAAAGCTGACGATTTCGTGTTTAGTCCCGCCAAACTGTTTATATTCAGTACTCACTTTGAAAGACAGTGCCTACGAAAACCGAACTGGAACATTTGTAAGGTCTCATAGTCTCCACGTACAGTGCGAACTTGCAAACAGTTAAACCAGACTTCATATTTGGATATTCAATAGATAGATGGTTCATATTACTTAGTGACTAACAATTTTTAGTTTATCGGCTTAAACAGCCGTGGCTGGTATATTTAATAATATTTTGAATTTCCATTTTACTATAGATATATGTATATCGTTATGACAGTGACTACAAGGAGCGGCGCAGTCTGGGTATGATACCTAGTACAGGTGGTACTATACCTTTACAGGTTTACTGGGGAACTGTACATAGGTCCAGCAATACCAACTTCGATCCCATTAATCGAACCAGACCCCCTGTTTCTATATTCAAGAGCTGATGGTGAGAATTTTTTTCATATAGTAAAAAACATGTGTAGTGGCTGGAAGGGCTAGACTTTAGACTGAAAAAAAACCTCCTAGAAACCCTTGCGGTCAACAACTAGCCAGCGACACAGAGTACACGAAAAGTGTGATTGAATAATGTACTCAAGTTCCAATAAATATTCCAAATAATAAGCATTACTAAAAATTAATCTGTCAGCTTAAAAAATATATGTAAAAAGATGGTTAGACATTTGGAGGTGTGATGTATTTGATGCGAAACTTATTTAGTACCGCTAGTTCACTTCAGGTTCCCTGGGATGTCAGATACGCAAGCTTATTCTTTCTGCTCAGTGTAATGTAAAGTCAACTTAAGTGCAAGTCATCAAAGGAAATAAGTTTCAACTTTTTTTTTTTTTGTACCTCTTTATACCCTCATTATTTTAAAAAAAAATGTATAACTTTGTGCTTGATTTTTTGCACCTTACGATATTTTTAACTGATGGAGACATAAGTGAGGTGAGATGCTTGCGAAAAGACTTCTCACATGCTTTCCTACAGGTCTTTTTTTTCGCATGCTAATACGTCTCAGCAGCGGTATATATTACAGCAAAACATGTTGCGTGTTTAATATAGTAAATCATTGTCTTTTCTTGTTCTACTGTACTCAAGGATTCGTCAAGCTTCACGTTCTCCAAGCGCAGCTTTACACTCGAACAGGTAAGCACCCCTCTACACTAAAAGAGTTGTTTGAATACGTCACATTCAGCTACGACTTCTCTTTTAATATCAAGAAGTCCATAAAATATTTGCCGGTCCCTCTTTTATTGCGGGTGTAACCGCAACCCCACTTTGATACACATCGAAGAGGGGTTCAGTGTATGCCTTTCTATATAGGTATGAATATGTAGAGATGGCTACCATTTGCATAAGGAATACCTATGTAGGTGTACCACCTAATAAAAACGATTTGAAGTAATACCAAGGCAGAGAGAGAAAATGGCTTTTCTAATAAATAATGGCTATAAAGGTATGAAATGTATCTATATATTTAAAAGTCTGTTTGATATCAAGTGGAATCTGACATAAATATACGACAAGCATTAACTCTGTTTGCAGAGTGGATTAACGCTTTGACCGGCGCGCAGCAGGCGTCAGGGCGCAGCCACATTGAATGCGATTGAAGCAGGGATCACCGAACTCCAAGCTCTAATAGCCCGTTAAAGACATCATTCGTAACTATTTCGGCTACATGGGAATAACTCAGGACCAAACCATTCAAGAAATTTTAACGGAGAGCGATATCATGCCCGTACTGTGGTTACACAAGACAGACAAAAAGGCCTCTATACATTCGTCTAAAGAAATATGCTACGTTTGCAACCACTTCATTTCGGGCGCCTCCGCCTGTACTGGGACTTCGAGATACCGGATGAGAGTGGAACGAACGAAAGTGAATTAGTGATGGAGACAAACCTGTTGAAACGAGACTGACGTGCCGAGGTAACATCAGACTTGGCAAAGGAGCTTTATTAGCGTGCTATAACGAGGCCACTGACGCCTCCATACCTATACGACGGCTAGCACACCCAGATATCTAGTTTAGGCACCATCAGCAATATGGTTAACAACGTTTTAACGAAATTTTCTTAACAACAAGCTCGTGAAGGAGTTCTTTGTGGATGCTCTAATTTATACTAATATATCACTCCAGGCAGTTGTGTGTGTGTCTAAATGGCACATTCATGGACTGTTTTATTCAAAGCTGTTCGTTAGAGGGCACCTATGTATCCTGGCATAGCGAAGTACGCACGAATGTCGGTGCTTGTGACAAGTGGTACTCACAGACTCGGGCAATTGCCCTGTCAAAGCAATCGACTATATATGAAGTTTACCGAGGTAATACCGGCTTTGAGAGGGAAAGTTTTTTCTCCTGGCTTCAACTTACTCATGTGAGGGGTGTCTCATGGTCGCCTCGTGCTTCCTCTGACGGCCAGTGTAGCCAACCTCTTGGCCAACCTGACAGACATACCTACCGATTAATGACGAGACTCAAGCCACACTGCACAAGGGTACCATCGAACCACCATGTAGTCACTAGTACTGCTTTCAAATTCTCCTAAAGAAATAGAATGGAAAATGCTTTTCTGCGGTGATTACTGCAACCTGAATGCTACTACTATGAAGCGGGATATGTATTTGCTGCGGTCTACTTCAGGGCACTGATTTTGATTGATGGAATTAGCAAACTACCATGTATTTCGACGACGAAAAGAAAACGGCGTGTTGCGCCTTGAGAGGATCTGAGTAAACTGGCTAGCCGCCGTCGTCTACTGCAATGGCCATGTAGCTGAAAAATTCCCGGTTTCGCCTACGTTTACAGGCGCTTCAGGTAGGTTTCTCGAACTGCCAACTCGTTTTATGCTTCTGTTAACACTTGACAAACCGGATTAGGCAGCGCTGTCTCAGGTGAAAAAAACTAATTAAGAATGATAGTGTGCTCCATTGAGAATTTTGCACATATTTAGATGTGTGTCACTTCAATACAGCGAGCAAGAGGATTATATCGAAAGATGTGAAGAAGTTGACTTACAGAGCCTTGACCTTCCAGAAGAATACTTTCACTATCTAGGATGTAAAAATCCTGTGCACGGACGGAACATCTATGTAGAACGACATCATTAAAGGAGACTGTTTATAAAAATGAGTAAACCTGTTGGAACAGAAGGAAATCACGTCGCCTTGGAGCATATGTATATCTACTATCTGGGGGACGACTAGCTATCGCTAGCGACTGTAATGTCTTTGGCGTTTTTTTTAGACGTTTTTTTATATGTTTTAGTTTGTTCAGTCGCTTTTTATGGCGCAGAATTGGTGTGATATTTTAGCTTAAATTATAAGAGTAGCTGAAATTTCCTATTCGAGTTCGTAGTCAAAAATCGCTATGTTCAAAATGGTTCATTTTTTTTTAAGAATCACTCGCCCCCTGCATCGACGATATGCGTTTGTTGTTTAAGCGTAACATGCTGCTAATTGTCTGATGGACATATTTACAAATTATGAACACCGCGTTCGGTTAGCATGCAGGTATTATTACTTGTTTTCTATTCTTCCATGGAATTTTGTGACTGTACAAAAATTATGTTGTGAGAAACGATTTGGTATTTGTATCGTTGTACATGAACATCATATACGGGACTATAATAATAATATTACATTACTTTAGAAAAACAAGGACATTTCGCGCCTTCCTTGTATTGTATTCGCTTTTTTTTAGCGTTCAGTTTAAGTTTTTCTGCTCAAGTGATTACAAGCTACCTCAAAAGCCACACTCATTTATTTTCGCTTATTTGTAAGTTTCTATCTCTTCGAATTTTATTATGTCGACACTGTAGATTAATTAGAATGGGCACCTTGGCATCGTCCTGTGGTTCCAATACTGCTTTGTTCAATTCAAGTTATGACATTATACCAATAGATTTACATACATATTTAGTTGATAGTTTTCGAACTAGAAAAGCGTAAACAACTTGTAGCTGCACCACTAGTTGCAGCATTCTAATTATTGGCATTAAAATGTTTGCCTCTTTGTACCATAGATGGCGCCACCGGTCACAAGTGGAATCTGGTTGTGTGATCATATCTTACTATAGGAATTAGGTCTTCAAAATTAAGTACAGCTGATTATCGTAATTAATCGTTAAACCTGCAAACGTGCACATAATAAACCACACTGTTGAGCTCTATCTACAGTTTAAATTTGGTCATTACTGTACTCGACTTTTCTCAAACAAAAATTGCAACGACAGCTTGCACATAATTATAAAGCAATAATAAAAGCAATGAAAGGACATATAAGACTCATTTGAAAAATGCATAATTATTAATAAAGCATAATAATTAATAAAGCACTGGCTTACATAGCGCACTAACATCCAAGACATTAGAGTGGCCCGTCTTCCGCATGACTATACAACATACCTTTATCGAAAGCTTAGTTAGGGGTCGCTTTTAGCCTCCGAATGACATATAGAAAAACTCTTATCGAATGTGTTTGTGAACGGTTCGTCTGAACAACTCTTGAACAAGGGAAGAGTAATTAAGTTGTAGATTCGGATTTACCTTTTATGCCTATTGTCTTCAGATTTTTTAAGTCTTAACTCACAACACTGGGTAAAACGCAGAATCATACACGCTTAAAGGTACGCATATGCTAACAGAATTGTATCAACAAAAGATTGCACCAAATATAAACAACGAAGGTTTGCCAAACTTGTCTTAACCCCCCAAAAAACAATCTTATTGGACCATTATATTTTGTGACTACTTAGATTGAAAAAACAATAGGCGGCTTCTGTAATAATTAACAAGTAAGCGCGCAATGTTTGCCCAGCATCATCAAAGCAATCAATTTTATGATGATGATTATGACGGCTTGAATAACTAAGTGTAACTACAGGCTACTAAGTTTAGAAAGGAACCTTGCCCGAAAAGCTTGCGTCGGCATCTCACCTTAAAAACTGCGATGCTGGTTTAGTCCTCACACTTGCAATGTTACACATAAGCGAGGACGGAATGATTTTCTTAAGAGAAATATTAGAATTGTATATATATATATATAAGTGAAATTTAAGTGCGGAACAACAGCTTGTCCAATGACACTTCGTCACAAAGAACTTTTCATGGCTGGATGCGCAGACTGTAAATAATTTGGAGCTATCATGTTTAAGATCTTCAGTTCTTTCCAGTATAGGACCCGTTGTTCCGTCAAAGACTTGTCCTTGAGAAGCGTCTATCACCGGTCCAGGAAGTTATTCGTAGGCGCAAATATCGGATAATGTGGACCGCTTACCTAACCATGTTTGATCCTTCTTTTTAATCATCCCTATGAAAACATATACCGAATTTATACAGGTAAACACCAACTGCAATATAATAATCAGGTGTATACTAAAGGAAATAAACTGATTTATTTCGGTATTAACTAACAATTTAGCGGTGCACAGATAGATTATGGTCATACAAACGAACAAATCTTCTACCCACAAGTAATTCTATATGTTTTACTATAATATTGCAATTGAAATAAAAGGTAGAGCGGGCAGATCTGTTGTTCCTCAAGGATTCTCACTTTTCATCCTTAGACAACCTCGACCTATTTACCCATAGGCGTGCATGAATTTCCTATAGGAATCCCAAAACCACACTTTTTCCGACCACTTTTTATGTGAATTACACGACCTAAGAATTAAATGACTACTGAGCTGAGATTAAGTTCTTCTAAAAGTCAAGGCTACTCAATTGGCAATTCAACTATCTTCAATCGGAAACCGGCATTTTTAAGTTTACCGTAGCATTCAATCCTAGTAGCTGAGCATCAACGTCGCCGTTTCGTTGCTTCCGCACTTTGCCTTTGATGGTTGTGCATGAGCAGATGACCTTGGTTAATGCATTTGGGTCTCTTGTTGGCTTTCAAATCGTCGTGTCGCAGAAAACCCGCCTTACAATCAACCATTTCAACAGCTCGATGACTGTTCTACCTCACTGAGGAAGGTGGGTCAGTGGTTTCGCTTTTGTTGGAACGCGGAAGAAAATGCCGCTGGCTTTGCCGGAAGTGCTCCGTTCTGCACCCAAACAGGCGATTGATCGACACTTTCGGGCCTCATCCTGCCTCGAAGGAACTTCGACCTCTGAAAACCGATGTAATTTCAATTAGCTGAGTGGGTGACCCAAATTTTCTTTCAAACATTGTGTGGGATAATGTACCGATGCAAACATCAGCTCAATGAAGGTCTTTCTTTAGCATAACCGTACATACTATTTAATATTGACCGTCATCTCAAGCTGCAGTGGCTCTTGCTGCAAAAACCCTCCATATGTAGGAAACGGTGCGTGCAACAATGGAAAAACCAAGGGGTAGACGGAGTGAGTTTCTGGTGTCTTCAATAGAAGTCCTTTCCACAAGAAGCGGTTTTCTTTTCTACTGGGTAGTCGATGATCAAGCACATATGTATATAGCTCAATCGGCTATAATCTAAAAAAAAAACTTAGAAAGCAGTCTCGACCTTTGGCAGGTCAGATTACATAGCTCTCTTTCGCTCGCAGGTCAAGTACATGTTCTTATTATTTTAGTATTGGGCACCATCTAATAGTAAATGATAATATTCACAAACTGTCATGCAAAAACGTTTGATATATATACGGATTCTAGCTTTTCTGATTTTGCTTCTATTGTTCTGCTATGTCTGCACCAGACTTGTCTTTGTAGCTTCAGTACAATAACGCTGTAACATTTAGTTAACTCTTTGCAGTGAATTTCATCGAAATTATTAAAATAAGTAAGGGCGTACGTCGGTATTTGACGTTATTATGACATCGGTCTAAATAAGGTATATACCTGGTTGTCTGACCGGTGACGTTTGGCGTTGATGTATGTATAATGTTGTTTCCTTGTATTCGATTTCCTTGTACCTGACACTCAGTCCACCAGATTTATCTATATATATGCACAGATATCGGCATACATTAAGCGAATGGACGCGCCGCCACTCGTTCCACATTGGACACCTTCATGAGTGTATAGGTCAGTGGCCATTATGTACTTGTTTTTGTTGCCAAATGAAAACCATCACCTCTATTTGATTCTTCTTCACTTTTATCTTTTTCGACATTTTCAGTTTCATTAAAAAAATCACCAACACTTCAACCTTAAAGAAAAATTCTTGTTTTTATACTTCCCTTCTGAGTCACCTCTACCGAGCATATACCGATCGATCTGTCTGCCTATCAGATATACACGTCCCACAAGAGTCTACGTTCGCGACAAAGAACGTTTCGCTCCGATTGAATCCGACTCTGATCGATCCATACCGTTAGCCGCCAAGCGGTACTGATCTGCGCCGAAGTACGCCACCTCATCCATCGGCACCGAGCACCAATTCGCTCACTGTGCGTTCACGAAGCGGTTGCTCATATCGAGCGGAATACATAGCGTGCGGAATTAGGTCACTGAGTCAGCCGAACGAAACCAGCTAAACAAGACAGCATGAGCTACAACAACAGCGGCGGTAGCGGCCGCTGCGGCTTAAATAGAGGCATCAACAATGCGCTTTGAGGGGCACCCCTACGAGCGAAGATAGGCTTTTCCTAGTATCGAATTGAGCAATCCATTCATTCAGCGAAACAAGGCACATATTCAGGGGTTCAAGATTGTGTCCATTTGAGTGAACGAATTACAGTGAAGGCTTGATCTGAGGCAACAAGACTTTACCATATTCACAGAAGCTGTCATGGATTTGAAATAAAATTATTCTATGTTGTTCTTATAGGATTATGTGGCGTACCGGGGGCTTTTTATATATGACGTTGAGAGCAATTTATAAGTAGATATTTTTTTAAGGGTTTCATAGTTGCTATTGGCCATCCATAACATAATTCGCGCATGAATATATGCGCAAACTTTGCTCTCACTACCTCT
Source organism: Varroa jacobsoni (assembly GCF_002532875.2). Taxonomy (NCBI): domain Eukaryota; kingdom Metazoa; phylum Arthropoda; class Arachnida; order Mesostigmata; family Varroidae; genus Varroa; species Varroa jacobsoni. The sequence goes on from NW_019214254.1 coordinate 188,149, forward strand.
ATGTAGACAACGTACAGCTGATGAAATGATGCAAATCGAATCGGATTTCGTGCATATTTCTCACAGGATTGTATTCATGTTAGTGGTACCGCTAATACTGTTCCTTCGATCCCCTGAACAATAGTGAAGTCCTACAGAAGAACAAAGGCGCGGTATAAAGACACCGTTGAGCTCTACTCAAGATTTCGCCTTGCTCGTCTTATATATAGATGAAGCAGCAATTTTTAGTCCGCAGTGGGGTCCAGTGTTGCGTAGCTGAGACCTTTAACTCGACTAGCCCGGCAGGAGACATGTTCGATGGCCTATCACCGGCTACTCGTATGGGTCTAACTGTCTGCGTCATTGATGGAGTCTGGATCTGGACTGTATGTAGATATACCGTAACTGGTCATTTTGGCCGAGTTGGCCAGGCTTGCTATGTCGGATTCGTTGACCCGGTGGTGACGTCACATCGAAGTATTCGTCGCAACTGAGCACCACAATAATGGCGCTGAACCCGCAGCACGACTATCGACTCATTCTTCTTGCCTCGAGATCTCCGATCTCTCTCGTCTTGTCCTTGTCTACTTCATCCCCTACTGATGCACGATCTTTCTAAGTTGGCCGATTCTCTCTGGATCTTCGTTTCTTATTTCGTTCTAACATAAGACGAGTAGGCCGCGTCAAGAGAAAAAAAACGCTGACCTGACTCCCGACGAGAATAAGAAGCGAAGCAGAAGGATAGGTGATCCTACATCGCTTGCTCCGATATAACGGCAGTGACCGTATCGTGATCGCGCCTCAGCTGCGGACCACCAGCCCGTTGCCGAATAAGCAGCTTGCTAGTGAAGTTCAAGTTTGCACATTTTTTTTTTCTGATTTATTTTTTCCCTTTTTTGTCTTTTCCTTCTTCTTTTCCTCGAGTTAGGCCTGAATAGATTGCACTCGATCGTCGTCAATGATCGAACTAGTTGGTGGCCATTTTGTCGGTGTGGTCTTATCGTCGCAAGACGTTTAGGCCTGATAAGTTTCATAGAGGAAGTATGAGGGATAGAGGCAATTGATGACCCTGTATGTTTGATAGAGAGCTTTGCACCGTTTTAGTTCATGATCCTGATCCGCTGGTCTTCGTCGTCTGGGGCTGTCTCGAGTCTTTTAAGGGAGTAGGTAAAGGAACGGACGCCTTTTGGGGTTCACCCCTTCACCTAATCTTCCCCTATGGTAAAAGGATGGATGCAGATGATCAATAGTCAAGATTATTTCGGCGATCTGCTAAAGATCTGTTCTGCCAATCGCAAAAAGACTCGTAGGTTAGGTTGTATAGCATGACAATATATGTAATGTTGTTTTTTCAGAAGTTACAGTTTACGCGCTAAAAACTGACCGTGAAGTGGTGACCAGGAAGCGATTGGAAAGCATGCTTGAAGCAGATTTGTTGAGAGCGGATTTTTTAGAAGTTGGCAAGAAAAAGAAGATGCCATGACTGTATAGGTGTTTGTGTTGATAAAGACATCGGATTGTCCCCATAAAATGTTACGATTATCGTGCGTTTCAAAGCATTCAAGCTACAGAACGTCCCTGCAAGGTCGAGTGTATTGCGTACTATACCACGGAAATTCGCGTTCAGTCAGATCAGTTTTTGTACTTCATCCTCGAGTCATTTCCTACACGTTCTTCATGTCCTTCATACCAACTTTTTGGACAACACTCCATACTTACTATTCAGCTACCTGCATTTCGACGAATACCCGCATATGAACATACCGAGGTCACAACTAGTCCTATTCCTATATACTCATACTCAATCAAGCTTGCGTGGGGTCAACACTTCACTTAGGCGGCACACAGTGCCCCCGTGATGGTGCAGTGGTAACGTGTTTACTTCCCATTAAATTCAATAATATTTGATAATGAGGTGGGGTTCAGAATCAGCACTGAACTGCTGCACACACAATCAACCTTCTAATGCTGGAGAAACCGCCACCCGTCTGAAGCAGCAATGATTAACTAGTTCAAGTTGATACTAGACCTAAAACCCGAAACATTCATAGGCAATGCAAATGATGCGTCGCACATGCGTCACCCTCTTCGAAGCCGCGCTTATCGCCTCCCCCTCACAATTGCCTTTGCTCAAGAATAGAGAAATGACCGTCTATCGCTGTTCAGCAACATCAGTGACAGCAACATTGTCTCGTCTCTGGCCTTTTTCAACTCCGGCTAGCTTAGTTATTTTGTTCGTTGTTGTCCGGCGCCTGGCGAATTGGCTGGCGCCTCGCGTCAGTGTGCTGCCAGGCTGCACGCTTATCGCCCACCGTTCAACATCGTTACTTCAACGGCCAACGAAAACAACGAATCACCAGTAGCGATTGTCGCATGGCTAGTTGCCGCAGTAACAACACGATCAGCAACAGCAACACGTACTGTTGAAGCGTTCGGGTGTTCTGTGCTCGGACTACAACCTCCACCCCCTCTGTCCTTTACGACACTCGTAACTCGTGCATGTTTAGTCCTCGGCTCCTGATTTGGACTGCGTTGATTGGCGCAGCCTGGGAGCCACGCTCTGAATGCGCCGGCAAGCCCACTAGCACCGGCAGCAGCCGTCGCCGTCATATTATAGTAACAGTAGTAGTAGTCATTTTGCTCGTGGAGTAACTCGTCGGTCACAGTGGCACCGACAGCAACAACAGACGCCGCCGCGGCTTTCACAGCAGCCGCTATCAGCCGCCGTTGCGGTACCACTAACCGCGGCGCGGTTCGGCGTTCTCCTATCTACTACTGGTGCCTGTTCGGCCTGCGTTTGCTGGTTCTCGTTGGGTCGGGTTGGGTCGACCCATCCCGTCCGGTCTTGACTTTCCCTCGCCATTTTCTCCGCTGGAGCCAGACGCCTCCCCGCCACTGACTAGTCCAGGCGCACACTCCGTGCAGCCTGTGGTGACGGTTCTTGTCGTCGTGCTGCCTCTCCTGATACTGGTTGTTAGTTAGAGGCGATTGCCAGGCTGCAGCGGCTCATATAAGTCTATTAGAAGTATAAAGTAATAAGTACCAATGCTAATGTCCATAACGCATCGTGTGAAACGACGTGCTTTCGTGCGTGCTACTTCTGTGTTTTTTTCGTCATTTCGTCTGCTACCGGTGATGAGCAAAATAAGGCCACGGATTGCGCCTTTTATTAATGTTACAGGCGGGTTTGTGGTTAATTAGAAGAAAAGGGTAATTTGGAAGTGGAGTAGTTCAAGTAGCACTGGCAAGCTTATTGCCCTGATATCTTTAGCGAAGGAGTAGGCTAGGAGTAGATTTACGCTGTCGTGTGTAACAAGCTAGGCAAGGTTGCGGTTCTCATCTCGTTGTATAAATTTGAAAGAAAGAAACGGAAGAAGGAAGAAGACGAAAACAAAAAGCAAAGCTTTCGAGGGGTGGTTTTGCCATCCGGAGGATGATCCGCAATGATGTCAAAGCTGGAAGAAGGTGTCAGAAATCATGTCCATGAATACACAAAGCCCTCCTGCCTAACGTCGAGACGGAAAAGAAGCAAAATAAGGTCGTGACGAAGGACGTGCCGATCAAAGTCAAGGATTCCGTGAAGATTTTTACCTGCTACCTCCCTTCAAGCCTTTCGATATCCCGTGCAACTTGCCTATGTCGAATGCGGTTCAGACGCGCACGTCGCGAAGTATATTAAGGCACGGAACCGCGCGTATAGGCCTTTTGGAAGAGAAAATCAATGTGACGCGATTAAGCCGACCGTGTGAGAAGCGTCGCGTTGCGTCGATCGTGTAAAATGTCGCGTGTCTGTAAAAGTGCGAATGCGCTAAATGGATGTTTGAAGTTGTACGTCCCATACTGTCGTTCGGCATTGTTTTAGCCGGCAGCTGGAGAATGCGTTGTATTGGTTGAACTTAGCTAGTGTGAATTGACAAGACTGATTGTCTGTGTGTGTCTGTTCATGTGTATGTGAATATTTTATTTGCGCTATGCAAACGTGTAGCAGTAATTTCTAGTTCAGAGACTGGAGCTGACAGCAGAAATCAAACCTATAGGATATCAAACGAGTACGCTAATCAACTGTGTCTTCATCTTCAAGAAATTCTCCAGAAACGGTTGCAGCAGACAGGCATCAAGAAGCGCAGTTCGTTTTGGGTCGAAGGTCACAAATACTAACGAAAAGGTAAGAGAAATAACAAATCATATATTAGTATTGAGCAAGCCAACTAGATCATGATAACTGCGCTACGATGGCGGAGCACGCCGTCATCGGGAGTGCGCGAATATTGATTCTATTTACCCGCAGACAGAGAAGATGTTGTCATAGCGACAATACGTCTGCGTCGCAACGCTAATGCAAACATCAAGTTTGAAGCTAAACATATTAGGTATATAAGCTGCAAGAGCTGCCGTACAAAAGCTGAAGTAGAACAGGACATACCTGAGGGTTCTTGTGGGCAGAAAAGATAGGATGTGCTGAGAATTCTGGCATCGTTTATATTTTGACAGATACTTACCTGCATAATTGAATTTTGACGCTGTTCGCGCATGACGACTACGGCTTTAAAATCAGGTTTTCTGCTGACACAGTAGATCCCATGGTGGTACAAGAACCTGTTTCCACTAAAAGATCTAGTCGGGATGAATCTTGCTAGACTAATCTAGGGTTTCTCCAACGTATCTATAAAACGGCATAGTTGCCGAGACAATTCCTAAAACCTGTTCATGAAAAAAAAAACGCTAAAAATATAAAAAATAAATAAATTATGGCTCAAATGCTTGTGAGGAGGCTTCAGCCGCAGAATGATCGTAATTAGAAAGGCGAAATGCATCAGATATTGGCCTACACGATCTCGTTACATAGTCTGCTCCCTTTTCGCGCTCTCTTAACAAAGATGATTTTCACAACGTTCCTTGTCATTTGCAGAAGTGGGGCTGTTGGAAGTATTAACAGTAGACACTTTGATAATTGCGTACTTCGTATTGTTTACGAAGTTGCCCAACTATCGTCTGTACCCCGGTGTACTACGACCGCGCTATCTATCAAAAACATTCTGACATTCAAAACCATGACGACTGTGATTGCTACAAATTTCCCTTTAGCGCATGCAATTTACGCAAGTATTTATTTACTGTATTTACGAAGTATTTACTGAAATCTAGAAAGTTTTTTTTAGGTAAATATATGAATTGAATACAAGAAACTTGCTCTTAAAGATTTCTTCCCAACAATGGACAGTATAAAACCCGATTCACTAAAACAGTAAGTGATCATCCGGAACACATAAAATGTAATTTTCGGATCACCAATTAATATTTACAAGCTATTCCTTCCTAGGTCACAAGAAAACGAGGCCTGAAAAATTTATTCCGGGCTACTAAACTTGTAGTAGACATTTGTTGAATCTACCAAAAAAAATACCCGGAATATGTTAGGCGACGAAAAACCACTTCTGCAATTATAGCTCTTTGTGGTGACTGCTTTTTTCCTCGTTGACGACAACAGCGCTCAGAGCTTTTGCTGTATTGCTATTACTGCAGCATAGTAATAACCGAAGAAATCAAGATAATGAAGAACATGAAAGGGGAATCGACGGAGCCTAGACCTGATCGTGTACTCGCAAATGCTCCGTGGTGGTCAAAGTTCTTAGTTTTACTGTCCCTTTTTTCTCTGCCTGTCTCGAATGTAGCGATCACAAGTACATCGCATTACCATATAGTAGCAATCAAGCACGAAGAAGATCTTCTTTCCCGCCTCAATCTTTGTTTAGGGCGGTCAATCCTGGACCCTTCGAATGACAACAACTGATCTATTCGTAGTCGTTCTTACGCCGATCGTATGAGCCCAATGATTTACGTTAACGCTAACGAAGCTAAGCTAGCTTAGATATTACGTGAATGTCAGTATTGAACTGGCTTTTCCTATAGGCGGAAGAGCTAATTTTTGTGCGATAGCCACTTTGGCAGTGGAGAAAAGACTACTAAAGGAGGACCAACTTAAGTCTAGTGCAGGCAAGCCAAGCAATATAACGGAGATCTCAAAAGAAACTGCGTTTTGCCATTGCCGCGGCAAGTAATAAATTGATATATTTCTGCTTATAGGTCGAAAAATTTGCCACACACTATTATTATTGGCTATTTCGAAGAAGATGATCGCCAAGGAGAAAAGTGCTCGCGTAAAAGCCATACGGCAGCAATGGCAACGAGGAATTTTATTCCTGATCCAACTTATCGTAAAGGAGCTGTTCTTCGGTCACGTTGCACAGCAGATCAGGTTTGTTTGAAATCCCTTTTTTTTTCGAATTCTTAAATTAATTTTTCATCGCCTTGAATATGCCCCTATTCTCCCAAACATCATATAGAGTGCAAGTAAAAAATACCAGAAAAACAACAATAGCATAGTTTCAATGTCAATCCATGATGGGTACCGCTCTTGACGCATGCCCCTGCGAAGGTTGCTCTTCATTGCGATTGTCGCCCTTGAACATGAACTACAAGACGGCAAGCTTACGACGCCTTGACTTATAAACGCTCGTGTGCCACCAACAATCAACAGCGGTATGAGTATCATGCCACGGATGCGTCATGACAGCGTCAGCCACTTTTGCTTTTTTCCGCTTCTCTGGCGTCGCGCTGCTCTCGCCCGAGCTCATCTCTTGTCATGAAACAACTCAACCAACAGCGAGAGGCTTTTGATGATCCGCTAAAACTACGCCGCGAGATAGCGCCGACGGCTAAACCGTCAGCGACAAGGTCAACGTAACCTTGAACTTGTTGCTAGGCGTTGCGCCACCGTTGGGTTTCGTCCTACTGGTACAGACACGGTAGGTATACGAAAGTGGGCGATGTCTGTTGCTGCTATTTGTCATTGCCGGTGCAACGTCAACCGCTCTACAGGTTAGAAATAGCAGCGACGATGAGAATGATCGTCACCGACGCAACGCCAACAGGACCGCATCCGTGGCCATGGCCGCAATAAAAGTGGCAAACCCAGCAAGAACAACGGTGCACGACAACAATGAAGCAACAACAGCAGAGCACAACAACAGTGATAGCAAAATCAATGGCAGAAACCCTCAGCGCCTGATTTCGTAGCATTGTTGTTATTAAATGTTAATATTATCTTCAGCTCAGCAGCTTTTATTGGAGTGTTAGCGCCGCCAGCATCGCCACTATGATGAGGCAGAGGCGGTAGAGTCTTGGACATCGTTGATATTTTTAGCCACCGTTGTTGCTGCTATGGTAAGCAGCACCGCAGTATGAGCAAAAATAATAACAATGACACCCAGAAAAAAGTGGGTGGTAACGCCGAGATGAGCAGCATACTGCGGCAATGCAACGGCGATAGTAGCGATTTGTTCTATCTATAACTATCATAAAACATTACTAGTATTACTAGAGCAGCATCATACCACGATAGAAGAGCTTGATTGGGGGCTGCAATGGACGCCATCAGCAACAGTGGCCACAACAAACTGATCGAAACTAGCCGTCTGTGATGAAGAAGGAAAAAATAAAGAGAAAAAAAAAACTTTGTTCCTTAATTGTGAAGGCGCTGGCCGTGATGACGGCGCTTCTTGCTCCACCGTTGATGAATGTTTCGAGTTCTATATACGGTACATGGGCCGTTAAACATTGCTTCAGACTGCGCGCCCTTCCCACCGCAACATGTAGCGTGTCTACGCTCGGACTTGAACCTGGACCCTCACGCACCCTTTAGTACCCGTTACCACCACACAAACACATGTCGCCGCCATAACTGTCTCGGCCGTGATGTTCATTCGCTGATACGGTCTAACCGTGTTATTAACACTGTCATATCGTACGCAAAAGTAGATGCCTTTTCTGGTTCCTAGTCAGCACACAACAACGACGACTACTGACTCAGTGAGTGACGGACATGGCTTACTGAAAAGCTGCGTTATTGTAGACCGTCCCTCAAATTTCCTTTTTCGAACCACCGTGCTGAATGAGCGTTATAAGCGTCAATAATGAATTACTTACAATTAGTTTTTTCTTCTTTCGTTTGCGTTCCGATTCTCTACAGTTATTGTTGCTTCTGCCGCTGCCTAAGCAGTTCTGCCTGCCTAACCCCGATTTTCTCCTCATATATTTATTTCATTCAGCTTTTTACTTTGTTACCCCTTATTGTTCTCTGTTCGCAACTGCTTATTTCAGCAGTGTCGATAGTGAATTTAGGTTGCCCCGCTTCGATCGTTCAACCTCGTTGATGCTCTTTGTAGGGTTATTATCGGCGAGTCCAGAACGTGTCTGACTTTTCTCGAACGACGAATGCGCTGCGATTAGATAGCTAGCAACTAGTATAAGCGATTTTTGGCTCTTGGCGTCGCCATCACCCCGACCCTAGTAAACGTCGCTATAGCGGTACCTGTAACAGAAGCAATGGCGGTGCCAACGCCGCTATTTTTTTCCATCACAGATTATATGCTGTTGGTCACCGGCAGAAAGCGAAAGGCACACCAAGACAAGCACCGCCAAGTAAAGCGACGACATCCACAATTGTCTACAACTATCTAGAGGCATCGATGGACGTGCATAGGATTGCCAGCAACGCAGAAAACAACAATAGGAAGCTGTGATCTCACTACAGTCACTGAGGTTGTTACTGCACTAGTGATAGATAGTACTTAGCAAAGCGGGATGCACTGGCAATACGCGGTGATGATGCCGGACGCGGCTCACTGAGAGCGGAGCGACCAGACTGGCAGACATAGAACAGAGGAAAACTTATTAGGTAGAAAGGAAGATCTGGGAGGGAGTAAACGGATCAAACCAAACAGATATTAAAAGGGCGGTGTCGTCGGAGCGTCGTCGCCAAATGATGGCGATTGCAGACTAAACAATGTGAGCTCCGAAGCTCCTTTAATTGTCTGCTTACATTTCTTCTTCCTTGGGTAGGCTATGCACAGGGTGGTGAATCGACACAGCCAGGCGGAAAACCGAAACAACTGAGGGGATAACGGACGTATATATGTACGGTAACGAACTAATAAAATGAAACAAAATTGATACTATAAACGGTAGGCAATAATCTGGCATAGATCCACAGGTTTGATTTCCGGTCGATTCCAGAGTTTCTGATTTCTCGGAGATATTTACGCTACAGTATCAGTAAACATAATACATCGATTCGAAAGAAAAAGCAATGCACGACCTCCTTGTCGTATTCGTACATATGATTCGTAGTTGTTATTATTGTTAGCCTATTGGTGTTATTGCTCATGCTGCCTAATCGATTACGTTGTATCGCCTCCATGTTACATGATGGTAGCATGCAACATCAACCGCCTCCTTTTATGTTCATGTTTGTTGCCGTCGATGATCGAACATGTTTTGTTCCATTGCTCCTGCCCCTTTCTTGCCTCTTTTCGTTCACCCCTGCTAGTTGCTTGTTGCATTGAGCTACCATGTGGCCACACGAAAGTTCACTCACGTGCACGTGCATAACAGTTGTTTAGCTACCTCAAGCCAGCGGTGTTCCTGCTGACACGGTTCTCTGTCTCTGCTATAACTGCTACTAATACCATTACGTCATAGTGAAGTAGTCCGCCCTTCATAGACGCCGTAGAGCGTCTCATTTCTGTATAAACATAGTTACTACGTAAAGCCATGCTTGCCAACATCCGCGTGACAAAGATGCGCGAACATGATGCGGGGCGCTTCGGTGCGTCAGTCTGACAACCGAAGGTTGATACGCACGCGCTGTTTGTTGCAGCAGCACAGCACCAACTTTTCACCGAGTCCTCATCGTCGTTGCTTTTTTCTCATAGCTTTTTTCTTGGCTTTTGTCTCTGTTTGCTCAGTCGATCCTACTACTCTAGGCGTTGGCTCCTGGCGGCCGCAGGACAAGTGTTACTGCCACTGTCCCCTCATCGTGCGGTCCCGCATCCATCTAATAGTCGGGCAAACCCGCGCAAGCCAGGAGGAGGATACCAGCGGCAAAACGTTTGATGCGGACGGAGAAGCCGAGATAGCCAGTAACCACTAAAAGCGAAAGGCCGAAGAAGCGCGATTGCTACAGAAGCATGCGACAAAGACTACGAAGTTACAGGTGGCAATGCCAACGGGAAAGAAGAACGACCATTACCGAAAGAGGGCAAATGAAAGTTTTGCGGTAGTTGCTCCACTTAGATCAACTTCGACCTAATGCTGCAGAGATTTTATTCTGTTACCGGGGGCTTTCGAGCAGTAAGAAGTAGGCAGGCGCCGTTGGCGTCAGGCGTGTCGCAGTACTGACCCAGTGCGAGAAAAGCATATGAAAAAAGCACGCATGGTCGAGAAAATCAACACTAGAGCAGCATTGATAGAAACTTAGTGAAGATGCTATCAACGATTATTAGGAAACAGTTAGCGAAAGAAGATAGAACATTTGTAAAATGGACGATGCATGGGTAGACCAAGTTAATGCAATAGTAGAAGAAACAAATGTTATTTTTGCTACGATCCTTACTTGCTATGATTCAAGAGCAAGAATTACAAATTGCAAGCGTGCGTCACGATAACACTAGATATATGAGTTTAGATCTGCTAGCAGCCTTAACATACGCATTTTACTATCTTTCATCTACTCGTTAACAAATGCAGAAAACTTGTTGAAAAATGCAGAAAGCGTAATGTAGACCTTAACTGATCGTTTTTTGCTTCATTCTAGAGAAAGCATTCAAGTGGTTTCAACAGAAACTCAGCTGACCTGTTCTAACCGGAGCTGGGAAGTTTCGACATAGTTGATTATCAAAACATCGAATGAACACTTGTCGGTCACTATTATCTTAGTCGCCGCTAGGACAAGGCCCGAGCGTTCGACTCACAGTCCCGCTGAATAATGGTCCTCAATATCGATATTTTGTTATTTCACTGCGTTGTCTCTCGAAGCACAGTCGGTCTTAGTATCGGCCAGACGTAACAATTCGCAATACATGGTGTAATACGTAAGTTTTGTTTTGTTGTCAGAGCCGGTACATCTAACACCGCCGCCTATCATTATATACCGACACGATGAATACTGCGCCTTTTAGGATCATACGGGAACCTCTGGCGCTAAACAATCCAGGTAACGCGAGCCAAGCACTGAACCCCTAAGAAAAATGCACACAAAACATTGCTACGAAATCAACTAATGACAGCGGCGCCGCACGACCCCTCTAAGTGGTTATGCCGAACTGTCCAAAATCCATGTTGGACAGACCCCCATAAAAAAGGCCTGATACGATTCCGAACGATCGAACAGCCCAAGCTAAGTGAAAACTGTTGTTATTTTTATAAAAATGTAGCATCAAATCTTAACCCAGCTTTCTCTCTGTCGTTTCGATGTTCTCTATATAGTTATAGGATAACGATTACTCTATGTGCACTGCAATGTACTATCCAAGAAGAGATTAAATAGCAAAGAACTCGCACCGTTTTCAAGAGAGTAAATTCCGCGGCGAAAATGGAATAGTCAAAGAAACGCTATGGTATTACGGGGAAGATTTGCCCGCACATAAATTTCCAAGCGTAGCAACGTTTGATACTCGAGAGTGTGCTTTGGACAATATAAAAATTCGAGCTATAATATATCCAGTATCAAACCCTGCCGTGATGTGTTGAAGAGTCCGTTTAAACATTTCGATCATATGGTTCTAAGACCGCGGCTGTCACTTATTGAAAACTCACAAGAGTTATACAATAAACAATTAAGTAAACAAAAACAATCGTGTAACAGATATGCTTTACTTTAATAAGTCTTTAAGAACCGATTTGTTCTCACGTTCACATGCGCGTCGAAAAGTGTGGAGCTTGATTTGAACGGGAATAACCATTCGTACTACTTGTATGTTCTGCGCAAACAGCCCTTGTAGATGAATTCCTATTCGGGTCATTGCCATTCCGTAGTCTTAAATGGCTCTGAATAATATAGAATTGTTTTTTTTTTTCTTTTATAATATAGATGCTTCATAATAGCTCCGAATAAATCAACTCGAATCTTGTTTCTATTTCGTGCACTGTTCGAGACCATCGACTGTGCGCTGTCTTGATGATTCTTGCGTTAAAGTCTGCTACTTACACCAAGTTCGATCTTCACTGTCAGCGCTAAATCGTCCCGCCGATCGAATACGTGTTAGATACCTCAATCATTCACAGTGTCTTCAAGCATAGAGCGCATAAATGATTCATCACTAACCACCAGTCAAAGCAACGGCAATCAGTACTTCGCTACTTTTCGCCTATATGCTTAGACTGGCTTCCCGGTCGAACTCGACAGTTTGCTCGCCGGGCAACCAGCACGGATGTCTGTCTAGACGAACCCAGACATTTGCATTTCTCCACCTTATTGTTTATAATCATAGTTCTACCTATATATCCAATGTAAGAACGTCATCAATGCACGCCAAAAGCGAATCCTATTTCTGCTTCAGCAGACGACGCGCACGGTAGCCCTGTCGTCTGCATTTGTTGCTGTCGTTGTCACGGTAGCTTAGTTCTGTTTTTCCCATAGTCGTTCGCTTTACCCGTGAATTCTCGGGTACGAGCTACGGTGGGGTAATGGCAGCCACCGGAATGATGGTGGTAGCCACGGACATGGCGACAACGTAGCGGTAGTAGTTCGATTAAGAACGCGCCTCTTCCACGAAATGAAAAAACGCCAACAAATAAAGAATGAAGAAATCTAGCGATGTCTAAAAGCTAAGCCTAACTAGCGAATTAAGTAACATAGCAAGTCAGCGAACAACATGCGATGAACGAATTACGAAACAAATACCGGGAAAGTGTTAACGGTCACCACAGGAGGATACGATCGTTGCAGAAATAGCACCAATGGCATCATCATTAGCCGCATTAGCAGATTAAACTAGCATCATCGTCAGGAAGGCCCCGTGGCAAATGTTTCCTGCGGATTAGTACTTCTGTGGACGTCTTCCGACACTGTTGCAGGGACATCACCTTCAGCTGCGTAGAATGGATTATAGGGGCATCGCGTTAGCCGACTGGAATCTGCGGGAGCCTCTGATGTCTTTGGCAATTAAAAACTGTAGGTCGTAAGCGGTCGAAAAACGCTTGACGGTATATTGTCAGATTGGTTGATATTACGGTAATGTCAGTCATAATGTAATGTGGGAAACTACGCTGGTATCGTCCCTCAAAGAAGCACAACTTATTTGTGAAATTTAAATCAAACACGTCGTAACTTACATGCAAGAGGGACGATACCTGTTAGTCTGCTGATTCTGCTGATTGGTTCTATGGCGTTCTATATATTACCATGAGCCATGGTTACCGAGGCTCTAGGTTAGACCAGATATCTCTGTTCTAGCTGCTAAGCTAATCCTCATACCATTATAGCTCTACTTGGTTATTGCGCTATTAGGTGCCACTAACTATACCGTAAAATTGCAAATTGCTTCTGAATTTTGTATGTATCATAGTCATCCTTTCACAGAACTTAAGGAGTCCAGTAAGTTGCAAAGTGCGTTAGCTACCTTACTTTGCCCGTGGTCTTCGTATCTTCCAGCCGACATCAGGCAGCAAGTGATGTCAGTCGAATGAGAATATTTTTAAGCTTTACAGATACAACTTCACCTCCCGCTACGTCCACGTCATATAGACTCGGGCGCCCTTTTGTTTTGTATTAGCTTAGATATCCGTTGCGAACACAATAGCAGGAGTAAGTCCAGCCACAATAACACTGTCCAACTTCAGTGATTTTGTTTTTATTTTTGCCACTCAGTCAAATCTACGCTTTGATTGCTCTACGAATACTTCGTTTTTAACAGATAAACATCAAGTGTCCGATACGGCTAACAAAACAGGATACATTTTAATCTACTACGGTGTTCCCAGTTAAACTCAATGTGAAAAGCATACACATGCTGTGCCTATCAGTTGTATCGATAGCAACGGGGTAATATTTGTACATGTTATCAATGTTCGGTCCAACCATTCGATTCGATAGGCTGCTGTCAAGTCCGATAGCGTCCTCTCACGTCGATGAATCAGTGTCAATCGTGCGTTCGCTACGCCACCACCCGAGCCCCTGCCCTGACATCGGGGTGATGCACGCTGTGCCCTGTAGCGTGCAAAATGAAATCTGCACCGTCCAAACGTCTCTTTTTCTTTGATCAAACACTAATCCCTTTTTTTCTAGGTTTGATTGTATCGATCGGTTTCTGAATTTCGCTTTATTCCGTCTCCTCCATAGCGACTCGCTGTAGCACGCAAAGCTGCGCACTCGGCACGATAGCTCCTGACCATGTGAAATGCAAGCACGAAAAGACCTTAAAAACCACCAGTTTTTATGAAGTCGGTAGCGTTAACACCTTACTAGTATATTAATCTTCTATCCCATTCATATAGTACTTCATCCATTGATCACCAAGGAACCAACTCCGCCTCCGGGCGCGGTGTGATTGCCTTTCGAATAGAAAGGTTCTGTTATCACTGTTGTCTTGTTCCCGACGCAGTAACGTCGTCCGGAGACGTTTGCCTGTCGAGTGGCTGTATGGGGCACACAACAGCGACAGTGCCGGAAGGTTAGCCAAGCGAAGTTCCCTTCGACCAATGCAGGGGCATTCAGCAGCCCAGCGACAACGTCATGGCCACGATCAAGTGCGCGTTGGCGAGAAAAGGTGAACTGTGGCAGGCTCAAAGCTCTGGACAATGCAGCCTATCATGATCGGCTATCGAGAGAACGGTTGAGCGCCAAGATGAAAGATCAAGCTGCATCGTTGGTGGTTTTCGTAGAGAGGCTTGACTCGACCGCTTAGCCACAGGTAATAAAGTATCCCGAATAAATTAGACTAGCCGTTTCTACTGAATCTTTATCGAGGCTGTGGGGTGCTAATAGTTGTGGGTTGGTTGGGCGGGTTGATGGCAATAGTGTGTGTATGCCTGTGTCGACAGGGTAGAACAATTGAAATTGATAACGAAGCCATGCGGATGGAGGAAGTTGCGGAAACAAGCAGTACCCATTGCATTGAAGTAAGACGAGTGTTAAATCTTTCATTTAGTCGCCCACATTCTTTGGCAGATTTAAGCAAATATAGAGTTTAGTAAGATACCATGATGCGCTCGATAGGGTAAATAAACTGGATAAAATTTTTGACCTTGAACTTCGTTCCATCATACTCGACTATACAATCAACTGACTGGCATCCAACGAAGACAAAACATGTCTTTTCAATCAGTTATCTTGTGTCAGTTCGAATGCCGACATTGTGATCATGATAACAAATCGATAGGCAACGTTTGAAGTTGCTTTTGCCCCTATAATGGATGTTAAATTATGCTCGAATAGAAAAACAGGCGAAACGAAACTCCTTCTTTTTTTTTACAGAATTCAAATTATTGCTACTACTACTACTACTTATATTTGTATAAGGTCAACTTATCTAATCTCAGTTATTGCCGAGGCCGCGACAGCTGCTACCTCAACCGTTAGGCGACCTTTATGATCAAACAATGTTACGCAACAGTGCAGAATACGAAAAGAGAATTCATCGTTGACAGGTCGCTTTATGCCATTTGCCAAGCTCGGATCAACTCGATCGCGCCCGTAAATCGTAAACGTAGTTTGCAATACGAGGCGGCGGGCGGTCGTCTTCATGAGGGCATCCTTTATTCACGCTGTTCGAAGAAGTCGGTACCGAATTAACAAAATGGTGAATATAATTCAATTTAGTAGGTTCGAATTGTGTTCGTCGGCTGACGAATTTGACTTTTGTCGTGTTGCCACGACCATATGTTTACGTCAATACGTATCAACTGATGTGGCTACATTAGTTTAACCCTAATACATATCAGTGCTATCTGAAGAATCCCTAGTTAACAGGAAGAATATTGTGACGTCAATGCGTCCCCTCCTCTTCTCGAGTTAGATGTAACTCAAACCTCATTCGAAGCAAATAGCTACACGCAAAACATTCCCCAGCAGCTTGTCTGTTTGCAAACTTGAGTTCGCTTTTTTATTTATTTGTACTTTATCTGAATGGTCGCGTGGTTTGAAAGTCGATGTCCCAAATTGCTGAGTTTGTAGGCTACTCGCGATTGGTGCGACTGTTTGTGGCTGTCCGCCAGCGATCGCTGGTTGGCAGCTGGCAATCGTTGTAACTAGCATAAAGCAAGAAAGGTTATATTTTTATCGCATACAGTTATATTTTTTCCACCGCCCTTGAATTCGCTGCTGTAAAGAGCTTGCCAGCCTCCACCTTTAACTTTTTTCTGCGTCTTTTCCGTATCGGCCATCAACGAGATCAGGATAGCAGACGATGCAGGTGATGCCAATAATGATGCTGATTATGATCATTGTCGCGGCCGAGCCAAAGGACGAATTTGTCCAAATACTGAGCACGGAGCTTCGCTGCAAATATCAGCAGAACAGTCTAAGGAGAATCCGTATGTCCGGATTCGATTCGACCTGCATCGACCAGAGGAAAAAGGCTGATGATCTTGAGAAAGCCCAACGTCGTATGTCTATGTCGGACTGATGATCCCGTTTGCGCGTCGCGAAAGGTTAAGGAATGGGCATTACGATCGGACTTACGCAGGGTGAAACGTAGATGCTCAGGCGACTTGTCGAACATGATCAATCGACAACTTGAGCAACGGTAATGTCGTAGGTGGCGGGTTGGACTTGGCACGCTGAAATCCTTTGCACGTTAGGTTTGCTGGCGGAGTTAGCTGTGTTGTTATGGCTCCACATGGCTGCTCGTATTAACGGCGACTTGACATGCTTGCTATCTAGAGCCTCAGAGATATTTCACTGCGGGTTATGCTCTCGGTGACGCTGGTGCTGCAGCTACAGAGATAGGGTAAATCGGAGGAAAATGTAGACCGCTGTCTTTGACCAACCGAATCTGACGATGGTTCACGCCTGCATTCCTGTATAACGCTGTCCGGTCCCATAGACATTCGACATGCGAAGTACTTTCGATCATTGTAATGGTTACGATCTGCTACTTCTAACTATAGTCACGGCTCGACGCTCAATCGTTGACTGGCGACGGCAGAACAGTTTAACATTCACTACCTCAAACTATTACACTCCTTCTTTCAGAGTCTTTGGCTTAACGTCAGACACCTCCTTAGTAAAGAAGCCTCTTCTACCTCTAGTTTTTTTCGAGGATTACTAATCGTAATGCGATGCGGCAAGGTCCAATCGCCACTAGCAATCGGCTGCTATGGGAGGACCGATCGCAGTTAACTGAGCTCTGCCAGGCGCGGTACCTTCCATAGGCGCCGCGAAGATGGTCAACTCAAGCGACTGGCGAAGAAAATCTAATTGAAGGGATGATCAACACGTTCGATTTTGTCTGAACAGCTCGGTCCGTTGTTAATCCCAAAGTGACGCTCCGCTGGTCTCACCTTCCCTCATGCTGTCTCCTGTGTTTCGTGTTCTCTGTTTTACTGGCGAAGGCGCATTAAGAAAGACCCACACGTCACTTAAGCTCTATCGCTATCAGGAGTGCTGGCGCTAGCTTTTGTCGTAACGCCGAACTTCTGCTGGCTACCTGAAGAGCAGATAGATCAGACTCGAGTAAAGAGTCACGTTAGTTCGCGATAACCGGCTGTTCAGAAGATGATACGTGAAATGATTACTATAAAAATGAGACTGAGCGCCGTTTCTATTATGTTTAACAGCGGCGTACGGCAATATTGACTGATGTTGTCTTGCGAAACCGTTAGCATAGTTTCTATCCAGACCTGCACTTCTCTTCTTGTTACTTCAGGCTGAAGCGTCAGTGAACCTTTCGTGGGATACCTGATCAGATCTAGAAAAAGGACACAGATCTCACATAGATGCATGTGTGCCCCAAAGAAACCGTGCGGGTAGAAATTCTTTCTCTGTTAGTTCGACGTCCATAGGAACGAAGGAAAGTACGAAAAGTGGTTTTTGTCATTTAGGTACGTCTGCAAAACTAACGAGACACATGCTGTAAGTGAACAAAATAGGAGTTTCTATATAATATCTCCATCATAATGCAGTGGTTTAAGGGCATTTAAAGCTGCCCTGTTGGATCATTACTATGAGACGACGCACCTATGAAAGTATCAATATATGTATATAAAGACAATAATTCTGTTTATAAAACAAGAATACTGAGTTTTGATGTTACACGCTTGATCTTATTGTATCTAACATATATACGCTCATGAATAGCGCTAAAAACGTTGTCTTTTGCTTACACCTCAATCTTTCGAATTTTAACGTTCGGTACGGCCGTTAGGCGTTCCATCAAATAACTGGCTCCTAGCACGAACCGCAACGTATTCACGCTGGAATTCAACAACGTGCCCCTCAAGTTCTGCGGGCAAACACATCAGTCATCCCCGGAACTTGTTTTCACAGCAGAACAGACAAGAGTGTTCCTCTAGCAGTACGGGGTTATGATATAGGATGGATAGCCACATTACGACTTATGAGGCCTATCTGAAAGACGTTTAGCGCATATACCGTCTATTATATCGAAATATGCATACCGCCGTTTTTCATTCTTGTGACAAATCCATAACGTGGTCATCAAGCCATGCTCACGTTTCAAACAGCGTTTCACCTAATATCTAAATAGCGTATTTGTTGCGCCTGGTCTGTATTCCCTACATACTGTCCTGTACGGGCCGGAGGTTCCTCCTGGAAGGAGCGTCTCGCCAGACAATCACAGTTCACCGACGATCCGTACCCGAAAATTTGGCGCGGCGATCGCTCTAGACCCGACCCAGACGCCGATCCGGATCGGGTTACAAACACACATTGCTCAGCTATTCCCGGCGTATGCTTCAGGGACCGGCGGAGATGTTACGCGCAACGTGGTTTGGGTTAGTGCGTCAGCAGCGGCTATCGCTGCTGTTCTGGTTGTTTTTAGTACTGGCTCTACTCTCACTAAAGTAGTCTGGTGATGAGATGTTTGGGGTCACTCCGTCCTTCTCCCCGCCGTCCCGAGTCCTTTCTGTCTCTTTTGTTCTTGATCTAAGCCTGAGTTCGAAGCAGCGAGACGTATTATGTTTATCAGAGCCCTGGCGGAGCAGCCGGCGACTTCTGCACTCGATTTGGCTGTTGCAGACGATGAAACGACCGCATTACGATTGGCGCGTCTGGATTTTTTCGCATTTGTTTGGCTGAACGAATACATGAATCTATAAACAGGCAACCATTAATGTAAAGAATGGCCTGTGAGAAATAAAAGCTGATAGGAAAATAGAGAGGGAAGAAAACGGTACTATAATATCAGTGAGAATTACACTTTGTGTGCGTACACGAACAGGCCATGAAGGATGATTGAACGGGACAATGACACGTCATGCTGCGACTGGAACTTGAGACGACTGTTTTGTCTTTTCGCACCATTCTAAGTCGCCCGTCTCTTACTCACGACCGGTAGAAGTGTGATTACATAGCCACTCGCAGTCTACATACCATATACTTGCAAGCATTGAAATATAGACGATTACGTATTTTTCCGCTATCTAAGTTTCCACTGGCCTTGTAATAATAACTAGCCTTCTGCGGATGCTTGTACTCCGACCTTGGTTCTACCATAAGAACGACTGTCGGAATTACGGGAATACCCGTTAAGATCGGGATCCACTCGACAGAAGGAAATCGTACGCGAATGCTGTCACATTCGACTCTTTGTCTATGTATAGTGTTCACAGCGGGAGCTCGTTCTAGTTACCTTGAATGTTGGCAGACTCAGAGAAGCGATCTACTTAAGATGAGACACAATTGTCGATGGTGCTAAGATATAACGGCTAGTCTGCGCTCAATTCGGGTCAAGCATCGGAACGCGCACTCTTCGCATAAACCAGTCGCAATAAATCGCATTCGAAGACTCCGACATTTGCTATAGAATACGACACCATCTGCGCGAGTTGATGCATAATACAACTGAAACGAAATCGTCTGCTTTTTTGTTTATAACAGCCGACGACTGCCGGCAGTGCCATTGGAGACAACGTGTGCTGATAGTCGCTGATTATAGTTTCAATAGTTATATGTGTCCTAGACTTATCTATGTAATAGAAAAAGAGTTTACATGTAGAAGATGATGGCGATTGTAATAGTTGCTTGAGCGGGGTGACAGAACGCCGTATCGAACTTTACTCGCGGAGCGCCATGGGACGACACTGCAATAGAGAAAAAGTCACGCGTTAGCTGTTTGTCAAGCTCTTTTAAGGTGTACGATGCGTGCTTGCAAACAGGTGATCGCAATAATGTAGACGAGCTTTCCACATAACGTACACATGTATCTACCAAGGGAAAGTCGGAAACCGAAACGCCTTCTGTCTTCGGAAGACAACGTAACTAACTCAGCCTCTTTGCAACATACACACACAAATGAAACAAACAAAACTCAAGCGTCCGTATGCAGAGCCGGGATCGTCTGACACGGCTCTTTTAGCAATAAACCTAAGAGTCCACCTAAAGGTTAACCAAAGCGGGGACTAAGATGAACTACGATGGTGAGGGCAAAAAAAATGGCACATGACATGGGTGTAGGCCTTATGCAATTATATCATTTCCACGCTAAGTAAATTAGTTTGTGCAGGTCGAGCACACTAATAATTTCGCAGTTGTTTTACGCTGGTAAAAATATCAAAAGCTGGTCTAGAAGAAAAGTAATTAGGCAAATGTCAGCTCGAGTTAGGACAAGCATATCAAGTATCAAGGTAAAAATGAGCTATCGATACATTAAAGCACCAGATCTTCATTTCTATGATCGACAATAGCGCTGATCCTTTTGGATCGCCTCTTAATGCCCCATATCTATTAAATAGCAATTAAACTAATTATAAGGTCCAGTTGTTTCATTCGTTTTTAGGTTCCTATTTCTAATCATATCAATGCACTGTTGGGCCTTGCGCTTCACATTAGGGAAATCACGCTACGCAACTTGCGTTGTCATACTACAATGTCAGGGCAATACTACAACAAACAAATAAAACTGATACTTTGTTTTCTTCTTATGGCAACTTTATGTTACTTTCTATAGACGTAAATTTTATAGGTTCCAGTTAGACAATTATTGATATTTTCTAATGAGCATAAATGGATCGCTCTATAGTTGCTAAGCTATCTATCAAGTCTTTGCCTGTGGCAGATCCTTCCACTGTTCCCCTTTATAGAACTCGATACATGTTTGCCGGTTAAACTTGAGGGGTACCTAAAATAATCTAGATTCGGTTCCACACGTATACATACAGTCCGTTTTGTGCTGGTAGAAGTTACCAGTCTGATAGAGTGCTTAGCGGCATAAGCACCGGCCGTAGGATTCGAAACATTTAGATCTCAGATTTAGCTGAATGTCGCAGGTCCTAGGAGTCTTTAGCGATTTATCAAATCTGCAGTTTGTTTCGCAGTCCACAACCAAAATCAGATAGCCGTCCACTACCCGAACTATTCGTTCTATTGTATTGTACACAAATAGCCATTAAATTATAACTTTTTTTTTGACCGTAAGACTAAACAATCTGACTTTTCGGCAGTGCATATCCTGCTAAATATTAACGTCGAACAATCATAAAAATTCAGTTGATCGTTAAGCTTTTCCCCGGCCTTCGACAAGTCTCCTACCTAATAGATTTCTATACAGAAAGCCAAAATGTCTTCCATTAAAACGCATCCAATAAAGTCGTGTGCACATATGCACACATATAAACCAATAAGTCTGTATTCGATGCGGCGAAATACTGCTACAGATCCATTGTTTACGCCCAGTCAATATCTGGCGTGACATCACCGCTATCGATCTTCGATCGTGTGTGTACGCATGAGGCCTTACTTTCTACCTTTTACATTTTTTTGCCTTATTCTTTACGAAAATCTAGATCCTAGATTCAGCATGCACATATCTAGGAACATAATCTTCTTGGTCGAAGTCTTAGTTCGCCTGCATACATTTAAGCCTTTGCCGTTCGTAAATGCGTAAGTCTGTACACTGATTATAAGTGAGTTTGCGTTTAGGCTACCTGTTGCATCTTGTCGATTCTTCTGATCGATCTACTCGCTCGTTGCTTGTCTCATCCATACCGGTCCATCTGTTGGCCTGCGCCAGTGTATAGGAACGCTGTATTTTTGATGGTACTACGATGCCGAGGTAGTTATCGCTGTGCCTATGGCATGCTTTGCGCTGTAAAGTTCGTTATGATCATCACGACCGACCATGAAATGGCAGGATCTCTTAGATCCCCGTGATCCGATCTGACGGTGCCTGGCTGGCTCCAACCGGCCAGAAAACCTTTTTTCGAATAAAGTAATCGCTGGGGGGTTCGCTGTCGGAATACCAGCAGCACTGTGCGACTAAACCCGATAGTGGCAGCATCGGCGATCTGCTCGACTCTGGCTGGTCCTTGTCGGTTCTAGTCGGTCCTGTCGAATGATCACCTTCTATCAACTTGGAACATGCCAGGCCACGATCTGTTCGTCAACCGCTAGTTGAATCTATTCGCGTTGCCGCTACTGCTGCTGTCGTGGACTTTCGGTCGGCCGGTGGGTCCGTCGATGAAATAGATCGTCCGAACATCAAGCTTAGACCCACCCACTGGCCAACTAGACAAGTCTACGTTCCCAAGTCCCGGTCGACCCAGACAGTGGCTAACACAACAAATGGCGGCATATGCCGCTGTCTACGACCCGTCTAGCCAGCGGCAGAAAATCTCTCAAGCCGAGTTTAGTCGAACCAAATCGATGCTATCCCCCCAGAATCATCGTAGAACCACTGTGTTCCTCCTATAACTAACATAAAGGGCTTTTGCTCCACCAGCGCGCCACCCAACTGCTATTCGAAGCTCACTGTTGTCGCCGCTGCATGCATCCGAGAAGTACGTGTAGTGTCTTCTATCTGTCTCCGTTGGTTTGTGGCTCGTTCAGTGACCAAGAGTCTAACTGCATCATTTCAAGAGCCTGCCGGCCTGACTTCCTGAAAGGACAGAAAAGGCAACCTTATTGCCTAAGGAGCGACTGTCTGCTGATAATAACGTATGGACTCAAAGTAGAGACATAGAACTTACTGACTATCAGTTACTAGCCCAGCACGTTCGTCCGAGCTGGAGATCCTTGGTGGTGCTGATTTTGACAATGGGTTTTCATGGAAGACATTCGTATCTTGGCTGCGTCTTTGATCAATGCATTTAGAGGAGATTACGCGCACTTGAGACAAAGCCCCGCGAGACAACGTTCGATGATTGCGGCATGGCGTTTTTGTGATATTTCTCTAGCCGAACACGCGTATCTGCATAATGAAGACAAGTTTACAGAACGCCTTATATAAGTGAAAATCAAAGATATAGATATCCCCATAAAGCTACTGCGTCTATAACTGAAAAAGACAGATCATTCGGTATTATCTAGGGTAAACTAGAACTGATGGTTCCTTAGCTTGTTGCGCTGACGTTGGTTGAGCGGCGTACGTATATGGATAATAGATCTAAGCCAGATATGACACAAGACAACATCTGTAGACTGACGCCTGGATAGACAACTAAATAAAGTTTGAAATAGCTATTTTACCTAATACATTGGCTTTTGTCAGGGGTACTTAACAATATCACCAAGTAGCAGTTCCGTACTACGGGTTGAAAGAGGTCTTTCGAATATTCGGTAACGGTGCTGTCTGCATTGCCGTAATGCTAAACAAATTTCATGTTGGCAGAAATTAAGACTCCAACCAAAACCCATAGTATAATTATAAGTAAGGCATCTTTAGGTGGCGCATATAGCTTCATGGCAGTAGCTGCCGACGCATCGCTTTATAACAGTTGATAATGTCAGGGATGATTCTAAAGATAATTATTTCAAAATAAGAAGACGAAAAAAAAAACACTAGCGACAGAATATTGCAGGGTGACAGAAAAATTGGTACTGAAGCTCGTGAGGATGCTTTATCTTCCTGAGTATTACAGCGCTCCCTCCATCATTTGTTATGCATCAGACCTTCAACTCTTTAGAACAAGTAATTTTTCGATAGACGTCAGCACGTCGATGTATTGTTAACGGGTTGTTACCTTTGGGGGGTTTCCTACGACATCATCCTCTGTCGAATCGTCGTCTATACCACCAACGGCAAATCTTAAAAGGCCGGCCCGCAGGCTGCTTCTACTTTCAGTGCTTGTTGAAGTTGATCCGTAGGCAGCCAGGCTAAGGCGCAAAAGTGCACCTGAGCGCACCTGATCACCGGTAGTGGCAGCGATGGTGTAGAAATTAGAGGAGACCGATGGACTCCTAGGAAAACCACAGCCGGCTTCAGACTTTGGTGCCTGCTGTAGCGGCTTTTTACCCGTGCAGTCTTTGGTGTTATAAAAACACTTCGAGCGCAACCTTTTTTTTGTTGGTGCAGGTCGCAGGTTTCGAAATCGAACGCCGGCAACCTGGTAGCCGTTGGTCGTGTACCGGTTAGAGAAAATTCTTTATGTCGATAAAGCTCGGATGACGACTCGGCTCTCTGCTGAAATAGAATCAAGAGCTGTGTAAGGATAGAAGAGCGTGAAGGAGAGCCGACGCTAAGGAAATATAGGAGCTACAAAGAGACTTTGCCTTGCGGCAAGTAGACCTTCAGAAGAAAAATGGGGGCCCCTTATGAAGTAGTCTAACTCGTCCAAGGCCGTTCTCACGACCTTGCAACAGGCTTCTACGTCTCCTTCGATGAGCTTCTTGCGAAAAGTGATGACTTGCTTTTCAATGGATCTACACAACATTTTAGATTGTCTTGGGCTCTGTTCAGTGATAGAATGGGTTCATCCCGGTCGTGTGTGAGTTTCGCACTCTAGCCAAAAACAAGTATACTTGTCTGTATGCATGTGCGTCGGTTTTTCTGTTTTTTGGTGTCCTTCTTATCGCAGTTTATCCTTCGTCGACGCTGTTGGTTGATTTGCGCTTAAGATGGGGCGTTATCGCGGAGTTACCGCTAGATCTAGACTTCGAAAATGTGTGGTGGGTCAGTGCACACATGCTTGCTGGGTAGCCCACTTTTAGGGTAGGGTTTTCAGAATGCTACTCAGTCCTATAAAAGATTATCGACAAACGTAACATGCCATGCGACTGGTTGTCGCTGGTTGCTCTTCAGACTTTTGTTTTGGTAGCAAGGTTTATTTAAAAAACGAAAAGAAAAAAAGAACTCAGAGAGAGAAAAAAA